>NC_141991.1:175206434-175359883 GCF_049901715.1 Pseudonaja textilis
AGACGTGCTTGATTTAAATGTTGGTAGGGCAATGTGCCGAATGCAGCTTTCCAAAAGCCTATTTTGTTGCCTATCAGAGGTGCCTATAATTTTCTCCCATTCCTTTCCCCCCCTTTATTCTGCCATTGCTGGAAATAAAAGCCAGATGCTAATGTGATTGTTCCAGTTTTGAAAGATTAATCTGGCAAGCCTTTAAGAGTAATAGTAAAAAGTTTTCAGAACTACTCTGCAAATTCTAAACAGGTGCTCCCACAAAGGCTATTTGGTTAATTATTCAAATCTTTCAAATCTTCTAATAGAGATGTCTACCATTTGGTAGTTATATTTTACTAACTTAATAGCATGCATGATGCAGCATAAGTATGATGGTATGTAGTCTCAAAGAAATGCCATTTCAAAATGATGTTTGGGATATAACAAGAATTACAACATTCTGGAAATATGGTTCCTTTATTTTACAAAGCACATAAAACAATGGGCTCAGGCAACAGTGAAAATGTGATCTCATTTGCCCCTTTGCTTCAATCAGAGTATATGTTCACACTGCAACTTTGCATGTATTTATATAAAAATCCTGGAAGCATTTCATAACCTCAACTTTTTAATATCCCATAGGCTCTGGATGGTCAGAATATCTACAATGCTTGCTGCACTCTTCGTATTGATTTCTCCAAGCTAACAAGCCTTAATGTAAAATATAACAATGATAAGAGCAGAGATTTCACACGTTTGGACCTTCCTTCAGGAGATGGGCAGCCTTCACTTGACCCTACTATGGCTGCCGCTTTTGGTAAGAACACTTCCTTTGTAGTTGGAGATAGAACAAATTACTCCTGCCTTTTACTATGGGCTACTGAGATTTTTCTTTCCACAAAGAGACATTATACAGTAGTAAAATGGGCATTCCATCATTTGGAAGAAGTGGCTTTGAAAAATATTATTAATATAGGTTATGATGTTAGATTAATAATTGTTCTAATTGCAATACTACTGCTTATGAAAGCTGTCTCTGTTATGAAATTATTAAATTCCGAAGTTGAGATTTATTTTTTTTTGTACTTTTTGTATCTTATGCATCACTGATGATATGAAAGAGGATTTGTCAAATTTGGGCCTTAAAAGGAATGTTCATTCTTGCACAACCTTTTGCCAGCATCTATTGGAAATCACCATCAAACTTTTATTCCTTAGCTAACCCAGAAAATAATGAAGATGAATTTTGCTTCCTCTTATTTCAGAGAAATGTTATGTGTAAAACCTGAAAGAACGCTGACTTTTAAAAAGCTCTGATAAGTCTATCATCTAGTAATGATGTTACTGTAGTCTGGAGGGGAATTATTATTATTGTAGAATCTGGAACAGAAGCGCTAATAGGTTCTTGCTGTCCCTGTCCATCTCCAATTGGAACAAAGTCTTGAACTCATGAGCTTTTGGAACTGTATCAAACTTATCTTTATCTATACATTTTCAGTGTTAAGCAGTAATCCCTGTCAGCTATGCCCCAAAAGGGTAATTTTGAAAATAATCAATATATTGTATTTTTATTATATTCAGTATATTGGGGTTTAACATATTGATAGTCGCAAAGACGTGTTCGACCCATTGTAACCCCATGGACAATGTTTCTCCAGGTCTTCCTGTCTTCTACCATCCCCCAGAGTCCATCTAAGCTCACGCCAACTAATTCAGCGACTCCATCCAGCCACCTCATTCCTCATTCTCTGCCGTCCCCTTCTTCTTTTGCCCTCAGTCGTTCCCAGCATTAGGCTCTTCTCCAGTGAGTCCTTCCTTCTCGTTAGGTGGCCAAAGTATTTGAGTTTCATCTTCAGGATCTGGCCTCCCCCCCCCCCCCATCAAGAGGCTCTTTAGTTCCTCTTCACTTTCTGCCATTAGTGTGTGTTAAACCCCAATATATTGAATATAATAAAAATACAGTATATTGATTGTTTTCAAAATTACCCTTTTGGGGCATAGCTGACAGTGATTACTGCTCAACACTGAAAATGTATGGATAAAGATAACAGAGGGATACAATCAAGATCAAGGGAAGTAGTAATACCACTCTGTAAAGTCCTAGTAAGACCACACCTAGAGTACTGCATCCAGTTTTGGTCACCACATTATAAAAAAGATGTTGAGGCTCTAGAAAAAGTGCAGAGAAGAGCAACCAGGATGATTAGGGGACTGGAGGCTAAAACATACAAGGAACGATTGCAGGAACTGGGCTTGGCTAGTCTAGTGAAGAGAAGGACCAGGGGAGACATGATAGCAGTCTTCCAATATTTGAGGGGCTGCCACAGGGAGGAAGGGGTCAAGCTATTTTCTAAAGTGCCTGTAGGCCAGACAAGGAATAATGGATGGAAACTGAACAAGGAGAGATTTAACCTGGAAACAAGGAGAAACTTTCTGACAGTGAGAACAATCAACCAACGGAACAGCTTGCCCTTGGAAGTTGTGGGAGCGCCATCACTTGAGACCTTCAAGGAGAGATTGGACTGGTGTAGGGTCTCCCGCTTGGGCAGGGGGTTGGACTAGATGACCTACAAGGTCCCTTCCAACTCTGATTATCTGTATCTGTATCCTTCTAAAGAGCAGTCGGGGTTGATCTCTAGGATTAACCGGTTTGATCGCCTTGCAGTCCAAGTGTCTCACAGGAGACTTTTCCAGCACCATAGTCCAAAGGCCTCAATTTTTGGCGCTCAGCCTTCCTTATGGTCCAACTTTCACAGCCATACCTTGCAACTGGGAAAACTATAGCCTTGACTATATGCACTTTTGTTGGCAGGGTGATGTCTCTGCTTTTTAGTTTGCTGTCTAGATTTGCCATAGCTTTCCTCTCCAGGAGCAAGCGTCTTTTAATTTCTTGGCTGTAGTCCTCACCTGCGGTGATCTTGGAGCCCAGGAAAATAAAATCTGTCACTACCTCCATTTTTTCCCCATCTGTTTACCAGGAATTGAGATGTTTGAGTTTCAAACCAAGTTTTGCACTCTTCCCCCCCACCATCAAGAGGCTCTTTAGTTCCTCTTCACTTTCTGCCATTAGAGTGGTATCATCTGCATATCTGAGGTTGTTGATATTTCTCTCGGCAATCTTAACTCCAACTTTTGATTCATCTAGCTCCGCCTTTCTCGTGTTGTGCTCTGCATATAAGTTAAATAGGCAGGGTGACAGTATGCAGCCTTGCCGAACTCCTTTCTCAATTTTGAGCCAATCAGTGCACACTGATCCCAGACATTTTTGCTCACAATAGATAAATGCAAGCTTTCGTGAATTTCCTCTCCCACTGTTCAACTTTTTTAGGACTAATTATCTAAATACACAAAAGAGATTCAGTAAACTCTGAGCCTAAGCTTAAAAAATTAAGAACAGGTAAGTGGTAGCATTAAGAGGAGAAGACATATTCACTTTCTTTTTCAAGCATATGTTGACCCACTATTAAATGAATTAATTGATTTGTTAGGGTATCCATTTGTGTGATACTGCAGTTTACATGCTGTATGCAAAAACTCTTTAATATTCTTGGGTAGAAATACAGGGTATTGTATGTATTTGATATCAGTATTCACGCAGGCCCTGTCTGGCTGAATAAGCTCTTTGTTGCTGGCTGTTTGCATAATGAATTATAATGGAGAGCAGAAGTGTGAATTAAATGATGAATGCCTATATTGCCAAATACAAGTCACAATACCAATGCATGTTGTATTATAAGTATAAAATATATAGTGTTTTGCAGTATTTGTGTAACTGCCATATTGTAACTAAAGATAAGAGGTTTAGGAAGCTATTGAGTTCTAAAGGTTATAGTCCTGAATGTGGCAATTTTCTCCTGTTTCCAAAGCATCATAGCTGTAGCATGTGAATTGGCCTCATGAAATAGAGCCTACTTGATTTCTTTGCTCGGTGCTTATTTCTGCACCTCATATTCTACATTTTGTACATGTTGTGGCAATTGTTTTTAATGCCATAGTTTCATCTAAAAATTGAAAAGGGTATTTTCAATCAGTTATCTTCAGAGACTAAGCAATTGATATATTTTTCCTGCTATCTCATTGAAGGTGGTAAAAAATTAAATAGCATGATATAATTTAACATAAAAAGCAAAAAGAAGGAATGGGCCCTTGTTAATAAACTACAGAGAAAGTGTTACGTGTGTACATGTTATTTGCACTTGGTTTTTGGTTCTTTAGTGTCCTGTCAGAGAAACAGTTCCTAACATGCCTATTGGAATTATACCAATATTGAGGGGAAAGATTGTACAGTTGTTATTTATCACTTAATTGCCAGTAGAGTCTTCAAATAGAAAGCAGAGCAGAGAATCACATAAACTGAAACGAACAGGGCATGTATTCATCCCATGCAATAAATCTAAGACAATAATCTTTCCCTTAAGGGTTGAATAACTTTTTACTTTCTCTAGAAATTAACCTCCTGCAATCTGGTCTAATTTGTTTTCCTTTTCCAGGCACTCCAAGTATCATCTCCTCACCATATGCAGGGGCAGCTGGCTTTGCTCCTGCTATTGGCTTCCCCCAAGCTGCAGGTAAAGTCTTTCTTGGTATAGGAAAGATCTAATTTTCTGCCTTTAATATTTCATTTAGTTTTGTTAACTATTTATATGTGTGTTAGAACCAAATGCTGACAAATGTGTTGGCAGCTTTTTAATGGTGTTGGTCACATGTTGTTACTTTATTTAACAGCACATTAATGAAGCACTAAAAACAAAGCTTTTAATATTGCTTGACTATTCTTCCGTTCTGGATTTTTTGAATTCCAATTTGAAAATTAAGGGCATCTAGTTATTAGACTGCAGCTGGGCAGGACAACGTAAGAGAGTGTTTTATCCATATTTAACTACTAGTAGGAAACCCGAGAATCAAGGCCTTGGGTAATACAGTATTTTGAAGGAACCCTTCTTCCATAAAACATGGGGAGAAGTTTCAAAGATTGGGATGAGAGTTTGATTTGATTCAGGTTGCTGTTTCAAAATGGAATGGAGAGATGAGCTATGATATTTAATCCAGTGAGAAGAAATAGATTGATGTGCATTTTCAGATTACATTTACTTTTAACATGAGAAATAAAAATGAAGTTACTTTTGTTTTTACTGAAATGCTTTTTGGAACTCTTGGTTATTCCAGGTTTATCGATCCCGGCTGTTCCTAGCGCACTTGGTCCTCTTGCAATTTCCACCTCTGCAATGACTGGGCGGATGGCTCTCCCAGGAGTTACAGGATTGCATGGAAATTCTGTATTACTTGTTAGCAACCTCAATCCTGATGTAAGGCTAACACATGTGCATTTGCCACAATTCAAACATAGCTTTTGTTTTAATTGCTTTTATTCTTTTGCAAAAGAAAAAAAGAAGTCATAATCCCCAAAAGGAATGTGTATCTTACATTGTAAGCAAACCCCCCTCTATATGTATATGCTAATTGGCATTCATGTCCTTAATTAACAACTGTCAGTGCACTTGAAAAAAAGGAAGGGAAAGGTAATCAGATATAGGAACTAATATATACAGTCCAAATAATAAGTAAACCTCCAAGTCTAAGTCCTACTGAAATGTTTGCCCAAATAAAGAAAAAGATAAGCTCTTCACTCCATTGGGTAATTCACTGAACATGAGAGTCATTCCAACTCTGTAATTTATTTGTGTGTGTGCGCGTGTGTGTTAAAGCATGCATTTTCCATTGTTTTCCTGTTACTTTACAAATGGCTGGTAGAAGAATGTAGGAATCCTCAAAACCCACTGACTTCTCTCAGAACGAAGTCTTATTTTCAAAAGGGAATATTATAGTACCTGGCCTCATTATAATAACCCCCATTGCATTTTGAGCATCACACTTCTACTATTAACTGAATGTCAGTTTTTTCCTAAAAATTTGTGTATCTAATTGGAAGACATGCAATAGTATTTTTAAATTAATTAAATGTGTTATAATAATATGACATGTGGCCAAAATGGTCTTCGTAGTATTATATTGATATACCAGGCATTCCAATTCCTTGTTCTGTAGCTCCTTATGCTCTTGACTATCTGATATAGTTACGGCAGGTTACATAAGAAGAAAACTTTTTAGTGCCAGAACAATTCTCTTTTCCCAATAACAATGCATTTAAATTCAGCCATAGATATATATAACAAAGCTGATTTTAACAATATTGAAGCCCCCAATATCTCTTTTCAAACTGAATTGAACTGCCAACTATTATAATTAGATTTATGCTATTTGTTAAAATCTAAACAATCATAGTCTCATCAATGAATGATGTGAATTATACGCAGTACTACAGTATAGAATATATTAAAACAAACATACACAGTAACTTTATGATAATTCCAGATTTACAAATTATACATTACAAAACTGTTATTATATTCTGTGCAGGCAATCACACCAGATGGGCTATTTATCTTGTTTGGTAAGTTTAGTTTCTCTATGCAGAAAATACATAACATTGTCTGAGAAGCTAATGTTTGATGTTGTAATACAAATTGCAATTGGTTTGTGTTCTTAAAAATACCGGGTGACATCTGTATATTTGTTGATGTATGTATAGGAACTTGATTCTTTTGTAAATAATAATTAGAATATATCCAATTTGTAGATTTTCATATCTCTGCTCTACTGGTCCTTACAGAGTTCTCAAATGTACTTAATATATGTTATTTTAAAAATTTCCTCAGCATAGCGTAGGCATTATAACATATGTATATATAACTGGAATGATCTGCTGCAGAAAATGAATTCAAAATGTGTTTTACTTTTGCAGGTGTTTATGGTGATGTTCACCGTGTAAAAATCATGTTTAATAAGAAGGAAAATGCCTTAGTTCAAATGGCAGATGCAACTCAAGCCCAACTAGGTATGAAAAGTGCTAATAAAATATAGTGTGATTGCATTGTACAAAATGAGCGTTTCATTTATTTTATAGTAAACATCTATTGTAATTTTCCTTTTAAAAAAAACCCCCAGCAAAACTCTTAAGAGTGGAAACAAAACGTTACTGCTGCTTTTATCTCTCCAACAGGATATTGATTTTCATTTGATTAAAAATTCATTTGATCATTTTTTTCAACTGAAGTTTCTTTAATGTGAAATTAATGCATGTTTCATTTTCTATACTTTATTAATTGTGCATAGTGATCTGATTCTCTTATAAATAATAATTAGAGTATATCTGATCCTAATTCAGAAACATTATAAAATGTAACAGCCATGGTGGTGTGGAGTGGTTAGAAAGCAGTACTGCAGGCTGACTCTGCCTACAGCCTGGAGTTCAATCCTGACTGACTCAAGGTTGACAGCCTTCCATCCTTCTGAGGTCAGTAAATGAAGACCCAGATTGTTGGGGAAAATATGCTGACTCTGGAAACCACTTAGAAAGGGCTGTAAAACACTATGAAGCGGTATAACTCTAAGTGCTGTTGCTATTGCTCTTTTTGCTGTAAGTAGCATAACGAAAATCAGTGTAGTTGAAAATTAGCAAAAAGGTGAATCTAATATACTGACTAATTATTGAAACAGATCTTTTAAAATACTGCTTGCTACAGTATCTATTTATTTATTTCCCCCCAATCTTAACTTCATTGTCTTAAATATTTCAGCCATGAATCATTTAAATGGACAAAAACTATTTGGGAAAGCACTCCGTATTACACTCTCAAAGCATCAAACAGTACAGCTCCCTCGTGAAGGTCAAGAGGACCAGGGTCTAACGAAGGACTATGGCAATAGCCCTTTGCATCGCTTTAAGAAGCCTGGCTCCAAAAACTTCCAAAATATCTTCCCTCCATCAGCCACTCTTCACCTCTCCAACATTCCGTAAGTACATCCATATATAAAGAAGACTTGCTGCAGAGAGCTGTTGTGTCTCCCTCCTTTCCATTCAGCCTAAAAATGTGATTTGTTGCCTTCTTCGTCAGGTGTTTGAGGGAATCTGTTGCATCATAGGCCATAGGGTATGAGTAGTTGATTTGAGAGGTTGGCAATGGTCCACGCTTCTGAGTTTGCGATAGTGGCAAAAACTCACACTTCTGAGCATTTTTTTAAAAAGGTGTTTCTTACTGTATTTGGAGCATCCAGAGATCATTGTATTATTGTCTTGCCAATTTTATTATCAGGATATAAATTTGATTGTTACAGCATGATAATATTGCAAAAAAACTGAATTTATAAATTTGCACCTGGGATCTTTTGAAGTTTCTTTTTGCCAGTAGCAGTTTGCATTATATGAAAGGAAAGGTGTTTTTGAAAGCTACAGCTATCTCAGTTGCAGAATTCTTGTGCCTGTGTATAAGTTGTAGTTTTGTGTGTAGATTAGATTAGAAACATCAGAGTGGTGACATCATTAAGCCCAAGAACAGTTGTTTATTTTTGCCCTAAATACAACTCAGCACTGTCTCATTGCACTTTGTACCATAAAATGTATTTATAATGCCACGAGCCTATAAAAGGCCTTAATTATCTGTGGGACAATAAATAAAACTTCAGAGGATTTTATTTGTTTATTAATTTACAGTCAAGGACCAAAAGAAAGCAGTAAAACAGTATTAGCTAATAAATCTAGATGAGAAATTAACATATTAGAGATGATAGATGTAGTGACAATCATAAATGTTGACCGTCTTCTGTGCTTTTAGCCAGAACATCCAAGCTTGAGCATAATTCAAATCCAGCATCTTTTAACTGCAATTGCACTTGGAAAGTTTTGAGAATAGAGATATGTCTCTAGATTGATCTATGAGGAAAAGGTGGCAACTTCAATATCAGGCTAATCTGTACGTTTAATAAGTAGGGAAATGAATTTCCCAGTGAATTGTTCTGTTTATCTCTGCTGAAGAAGGGGCCAGAGATCCCCCCTTCAGCATCTTTGCATCTTTACTATCTCAAAAATTCAACCTACAAAACAAAAAAGAGAGTGTAAACCCTTGCTCACTGATTGTTTTCAAACAGCCCAGGAAAAGAGACGACCTGCCAGTTTATTAGGAGTTATAAACCTATTCTCAGATATCAGCAACAGCTAAGCAAAGCAAAGCAAAGCAATAACCCTTTACTTACTAACTCTCAATACTACTTCATTACTTCATTTTCTCATAAAATCAATTTCTTTAAATAATTAATTTTTATCAAATGATTTGATTTATTGTTTTTATTGATTAGTATGATTGAGTGTTTAGTGCATATAGTGTAATTACTGAATATCTGATTAATAAAATCAGTGATTTAGTGAATTTAACTGACCAGTGTGTTTAATAATTACTGTAATAAATTAGGCTGTTTGTTGCTTAGCAAAATTATTTGATTAGAGTGATTTGAATAACCAATTGATTGATTAATTGATTTTTAGCAATAAGTAACCTTACTTTTGATTCGTTCTCTAACATATCAGTTAACATTTATTAATTACCAACATTCATTAAGTAACTGTCTACCTATCACGTTAACTAGCTATTGTAATTGATTGCTGTACTATTGCCATTGACCATGCCAGCCAAAAGCTCCAAACCAAAACAAAATAAAAATATCTCTACCAATGACCTCCCAGACTCCTGCACATGTTTCAGATGTCTTGAAACCATCAATGAAAGCGAAATTTACATCAAATGCTGCCTATGTGATAATCTAGCCCACCCTGCCTGCTTAAACGCAAATAAAAGCCTAGCTGATATGGTTAAAAATTCAGATACATTCTTTTATCTATGTCCATCATGTTCTCCTAAGCTAAACAAACTGAGTACCCTACCTGACAGAGATGAAAGCATAGAACCACTCATTCACTCAATAGAAGAACGCTCAGCAACATGTTTTGAAACAACTATACAAGCAAGCCTAATCTCTGTTGGAAAAAAAAAAACATACAGCACAGATAAGTGAATACCTATCAGCTCAAAATCAAATCCCACAACAACCACAACCTCAACTACAATCACAACTACAACCAAAAATAACCACCAAACCACAGCCACAAACAATTACTATCCCTTCAAAAAATTCCACAAATAATATCCCCTTACTCATCAGAGACACCATGGAACGTGAACAGAAACATCCAAATGCCATCTTATTTGGTCTCAAAGACACCAACAAATCAGACGACATCACCAAAGTTCATGATATCATAAGCAACTCAAATACAACAAACATCTCTCCTGAAGATATTGAAATAACCAGAGATGGCCCTCAGTGCAAATACAATGACGGCTCTGTGGCCCCAAGATTTTATAGAGTTGTATGCAAAAATGAGTCCAGCAAACGCATATTCATTCTTACAATAAATGCCATTGCAAAAACCAATCCCAGCCGCAAAAAACTTTGCTCAAGACCAGACTTATCTATACTGCAAAGTATCTGCTCTCATGAATTCCGTGCAGAACTCAAAAACTGTCTAGACAATGGAGAAAACGACCTATACATTGACTACAGAGCTGATTGCATCAAAAGAAAGTCACACAACCCACAACTTTGCATCCAGCCCCACAACATCCAATCCAACATCACTCAAAACTAGGCATGCATGCCCCTAACTACCTTTATTCCAACCACAACTGGCCTTAAATGCAAGCTACTCAATGCAAGAAGCCTTCCTGGGCTGGTGGAGGAGCGAGAGAGTGACTGAAAGAGGAACGAGGCGGGAGGAAACCGAAGCCGCTGAGCCGGAGAGCAGGACAGGCTTTGGTTGCTTCCTCCCTCCCCTTCTTTCATTTGTGTCCTTGATCCCTGATCCCAGCAGCATTCACCAAAGGCGAAGAAAGCCGCCATTTTTATTTTATTTTTATTTTCTTTGCGGCCTTGTACCAAATGATCCACGGACCGGTACCGGTCTGCGGTCCGGTGGTTGGGGACCCCTGATTTAGCATATCCAAATCAAAGACTCTTATTTGACCTGTTTCCCTGGTCTAAACATTTCACAGCTCTAGAATAGAATAACAGAGTTGGAAGGGACCTTGGAGGTCTTCTAGTATGACCCCCTGCCTAGGCAGGAAACCCTACACCACTTCAGACAAATGGTTATCCAACATCTTTTAAAAAAATTTCAGCGTTAGAACATTCACAACTTGTGGAGGCAAGTTGTTCCACTGATTAATTGTTCCAACTTTCAGGAAATTTCTTCTTAGTTCTAAGTTGCTTCTCTCTTTGATTAATTTCCACCCATTGCTTCTTGTCCTGCCCTCAGGTGCTTTGAAGAATAGCTTGACTCCCTCTTCTTTGTGGCAGTCCCTGTGATATCGAAGCACAGCTATCATGTCTCCCCTAGCCCTTCTTTTCATGAAACTAGACATACCCAATTCCTGTAACTGTTCATATGTTTTAGCCTCCACTCCCCTAATCAACTTTGTTGCTCTTCTCTGCACTCTTTCTAGAGTCTCAATATCTTTTTTACATCGTGGCGACCAAACCTGAATGCAGTATTCCAAGTGTGGCCTTACCAAGGCATTATAAAGTAGTTTTAACACTTCACATGATAATTTGTGGGGATTAAGCTGAAAGCCAGTGAGGCAAATCCAGAAGGTGGCAAATGTCCCTACAAGGATTAACCTACAGCAGAAAATTAGTTTTATTCTATATTGTATTTTCATGCTGATCTATCCAGAGACACAGCCCAGTTCCAGCCAAAGAAGTACATTTGGCATGGAATGGAGAACATTAGGCATAGTTCTGATACACTATTTAGTGCCTTAGCTCAAGATAATTTGACTTCTGCAGGAATTAAGTTGTTTCCATTCTTGGCCTTCATAATCTAAAGACTGTTGTTTTATTTACAGAGGGAAATGTATTCATTTGATACAGTAACCAAAAAAATCCTCTTGGCAACTTTAATATTAACTGTCTATTGTGTTATAAACAGTCATGGATTGGCGTCACTTGGTGCACCTAATTCTGTAATGGACCTCTGAATTAAAGTACTATCTACTAATCTTTAAGTTGTCCTAAAACAGTGCTGAGTCTACATATGCTGTCCCCCAGATTAGCATTTCCCAGGCATGGCAATTTTCAGATGTATGGACTTCCAACTCCACAGCACTTAGGAGAATTCTGAGAGTCAAAGTCTATACATCTGGAAATTGCCAAGGTTTGTGTGCTAGACATTGTCCTAGACCCGTGAGGGTGAGCCTATGGCAGGCGTGCCACAAGTGGCATGCAGAGCCATTTGTGCTGACATGCGAGCCACAGGCAAACTTACCTCACTGTGCATGCGTGCGCCTCACAGCTGATTTGGGGGGAGGGGTTGGTTGGTTTGAGGCCTTTTTCGGCCTCCCAGAGCCTTGGAAAAAGCCTCTGCGAGGCTTTTCAGGGTGAATTATAGGCCTGTTTCGTCACTTCCAGTATTACAGGAAGTGATGAAATGAGCCTATAATTCGGCCTGAAACGCCTTGCAGAGTCTTTTCCAAGTCTCTGGGAGGCCGAAAAGGCCTCAAACCAACGGAAAAAAATCAGCTGTGAGGTGCAGTGCAGGTAAGCGGGTGGCGGGGAGGATTGTGCATGCAGGGGCGGGGGAAGGGGGCATGCATTGCATTCTGGGTGCTGGCACATGTGCAGTTTTTGGCATAGGAGCCCAAAAAGGTTAGCCACCACTGCCCTAGACAATTCTTATCACTATACTGAACTTTTCTGAGTTATTGCTATGAGCACGCCAATTCTTATAGGAAAGATGATTCTCCTTTCAGTACCTCACAACCCAGTAGGGAAAATGCCCACCAATTTGCAGCAAGATTGGTAGGAGTCTTGCTGGGTTTCACAGGATTCATTTCTCTGCTGTTCAGGGTAGCTTCTGGGAGAATAGAGCCAGATTCTGCCTTGATTGTGCACCTAGCTAAATTCTGCCAAATCAGAAAAACGAACTAGCTGTGTAAAGATGTCCCTGCATCTATTTGCATGTGAATAATTGAAACTGACAAATGGAAGGAACAACAAAATCAGCAGCAAAAGCCCAGTTCAACTTTCTTACTTATGTTCCGGATACCGCAATGAGAAAAAGTGGAGTTGTTGCTTCTAAAAGTGAAAATGTTAAAGTGAAATAATGGGCGGGGGCTAATCCCCTTTTCTTCACCAAATCAAATAGTTGCCTTTGGCCTTTACTTATTGAAATCCTGAGGAGGAGTTTTCAAAAATGGAGATGGGGTGGGTGGGTGAAATATATGAAAGCTATTTGGGAAGCAAAAGCACCACAGCAAAGAGCCAGAGCTAGGAAAGAAACAGCTGCAGTGCAGGTTGATTAAGAGACCTGAGCAGATGATCCGGCCATGCCAGCACATCCCATCCTGCTTGGCTCCATGATAATTGGCAATGGAGCTTTACAGATTTTATGTATCTTGAAACTACTGTATATTTAGATAATGCCAGACGAGGTGGCTAAAAATGGAACTTTTACACTGATTCTGCTCACACTTGCCTTACTTATGGATTTGCTTATATGATGAGATAAGAATATCCTGAGGAAAAGTAGGAGATTGGTGTCATCAGCACACAATTATGTTATGGTTAAGTGCAAATGGGAATAATGTCTATGAAGATTCTCAGTCATCCAAGTCATGGATGTCCCAAGAGGCAATTGGACTTTCTGGGTTTTTTTTTAAGACGTTTCACTTCTCATCCAAGAAGCTTCTTCAGAAAGTCCAGTTGCCACTTGAAAATGTACCTTTGAGACAAATGGGAAGAATATTTTTCTTTTTAGATTCCATGAATATTTGCTAATTTTGGGACTTCCGGTTTGAGCTTCTTCAGCGACAGACCGAAACCTAGTCTCTGCAAGGCTTCGATCCGTGCTCGCCTCTGGAGCAGCCCGAGCTGGCTGGTTTCGGGACTAAGCCACCCCGTAGAGGTGGTGAAGAGGGGGGAGAGTGCCTGCAGGGTTGAGGAGAGCCGCATCTCTCCTCCCCAGCTGGCCATTACTCCCTTTCCCGAAGGCAGTTGCAGCGGTTGTCAGAAATGGCCACCACAAAGAAGAAATCGACCGGAAGAGAATGTGCAGGAGGAAGATAAGAGAAGAAAGTTTTGGTTGACCGGGTCAAACAGCAAAAGCAACAAATAAGGTACCCTGGAATTGAAACTATTAAAAAACAATAACGTTGTTCCCTAAGTAGATTTTTAAGCTGCGAAGGAGAGAGAAAAGGGAAAAGATTTGGTTTTTTTCCACTCCTTTTCCTATACTGACAGCTAAGAGACTTAAGTAAGAAATTGGAAAAAAATCCACATTGACATCAATAGGCATTTAATGCTGAAAATAAAAAGTCAAAGGGATAATAAAGATTTCTGGATAATTAAAAGCTTTTGAAAACAGGAAAGGAGAGAAAAAGAATAAAAGGGCATGATCTTGAAGGGAGAAGACTGCCTGGAATTAAAAAAGAATTTACAGCAAAATCTCAACAAGACTTCCAAAAGATACATTCTAACTGAAATATTGCAACAAAAAACCCTGGAAGAGAAAGTCAAAAAAAGAAGAAGAAGATATACCTCGGGACTAACTGGATTACTTGATGATTTCTGGATTCTTGGTGACTGTTTTGAATGACTAAAATCAATCGGGTGCTTGTTTAAAACTGTTTAAAATGGCTCCACTTTTAGAAGAACTGAAAATGGAATTTAAAAAGTACAAAGAAGGTGCACAAGAGGGAGAGGTTCTTTTGGCTTCGTATTTCGGTTTTTAGAAATGAAGATTTGGAATTATGAGAAAAAAACAAGAAATGCCTGCAGAACAAGAAGATTGTGACAAAAAAGAAGCCATCTTTAATGAACAAGTAATCTTAGATGGGGGAAGTAAGGGGGGGAGGGAAGAGAATGGAAAGTTTAAGATTGGGAAAAACAACCCCAAAAAAGAATAGAGTGAAAAATAAGTATAAAATCAGAAAGCAACAGAAGAGGGAAATGCAGAAGAGAGAATTAGAAGTAGAGAGACAAGGGGGTAAAAGGGGGAGGGAGAAGATGAGAGGGAAGAAAGAAAGGAAAAGAAATCATAAAGGACAGAAACAAAATATAGAGAAACGGGGCTTATTTAGAGATAATGGGTGAAAATTTAATGGAAAAAGGGATTCTGCAAAGGTACATAAGATAGTATGGTTATGTTAGGAACAGAAATAATTTTAGAAAATATGAAACAATGTATGATTAAAATGTCTGATAAAATAGTTATCATAATTCAGTGGAGTGCTTGTTAATAAATAAATGTAATAAAAGGTATATTTAATGATTTACAAAACATGTGAAGAGAAATAAGGGAAAAATTAATTATGGAGATTATATATGTTTTTAAGGAAGTATGATATTTAATTGAAAAGAAGTGTCAAAGAGGTTAAGATTTTAATGATTATTAATGATTGAACTGGAATGGAATGAGGGTTTATAATTACATATATTTACAATCTTTTTTATTTTTTATTTTTTTTAAAGAATATAGTGTTTTTTCTAAGAATGTACCAAGCAGAATTCAATTGGAAGTTACGTATTATGTATTATATTGAAGGTCATAACCTTAAGTTATATACTGAAGTTTAAATAAGAGTTGAATAGATGTAATTAAAAGATATAAAGGTGTCATACTCCAATTAGTAACTACAGGAGAAAATTTGTTTAATGAGAAAAGATAATATGAAATTGAAACAGAACAGACAAAAGTATAAATACAATGATTTGAATTGAGATGAGATAATCAAAATAAAATTGAGAAAATTAAAAGGGGGGAAAAACTATATAGAAAATGTAGAATAGTATAAGATATGGAATAGAACACAAAAAGGAGCATGAAATTGAGTTTTGTGTCTGTATAAGAAAGTTCAACCCAGGACCATGCTATTTTCAAAAAAGATGTTTTACTTGTATTTTGTATGTGTGAAAACCCAAATAAAACTTTATATATATATATATATATATATATATATATAGAGAGAGAGAGAGAGAGAGAGAGAGAGAGAGAGAGAGAGAGAGAGAGCTAATGTTGGATACTTAATTCCATGTTACAGGCCTTCTATCACTGTTGATGACCTGAAGAATCTTTTTGCTGGTACTGGATGTATTGTGAAAGCCTTCAAATTCTTTCCGTAAGTTTCTGCACTTTGTGTAAAGAATGCATTCTTGTCATCTATAAGGATATGAAAAGATAATATGATATTGAAATAATATTGATTGATAGATCTCTGTTGGGGAAAGAAAGAACATGGTTACATAAAATTAAAAACTTGACTGTATCTTTGAATTTCCTTTCCTGAAAATAAAAGCATAAAACTGAGAAGCTGTAGCTGAAAAGTATTTGCTTTAACAGAATTAACAAGTAGCAAGTTTTTAGCACACTGACATAGAGTCTAAGTAACAGCCAAGATTTTTAGTATTGTTTTTATCTTGCAATGTAAGCAGAATGAAGTCCCTCTGAATATTTTCCCAAATAAGTACCATATAGACAGAATGTAAAAGTTGTGGTAGTAAGGATGGTGCACTATCAATAAATGAACTTAACTGTTACTTTTTTGCTTCTAGAAAAGACCGCAAAATGGCTCTTATCCAACTGGGCACTGTGGAAGAAGCAATCCAAGCCCTTACTGAGCTTCATAATCATGATCTTGGAGAAAATCATCACCTCAGAGTTTCCTTTTCTAAATCTACAATCTGAATCTGATGCATTGGGGACCTTTTTGGAGTTCAACATGTGTGCCCGTAGTTCCAGTAAAATTTGAGGCAGAGACTGTAACAGACCAAACCAACGCTGCATCCTTGAACAATGAAACGTGTGTGGTTCATGTGTAATTCTAGACATTGTAACAAATCATGGATTTATCTTTTGCTGTAATGGCAAATAGTCCTCCACAAAATTTTCTGTTAATAATCTACCTTCTTTAGTAGAACCCATCTTTCTTTTTTCTTTTTGGTGATTTCAGGAACATAGTCAAGCTTTTATTCCCAGACAATATTTGTGTTCTCTGTCAAACAGTGTGATTGATGGAATGGTTTAAAAATAATTTTGGCAAATTATTTTATACATCAGTTATATTCAAAATATTTTTTGGTGGGAATAGTTTTTTTTACTAATTAATGTTTTAATCATTCTCTATTGAAAATTTTGGAGGAAAGGCCGTGCCTTATTTCTCCTTGGAGTAATATAATATCCAATTAATTATGTAACCCACACAGGTAAATTGTCCTAAGGTCAATTTGTTGACAGTTCTAACTAGGCATTACATCACGGTGTGAGAGATAACTGTTGTTACTATGGATGAAGTGTAATAAGAAATTGGAGAAAATGAAAGAAGAAATATGTCCTGATTTCAAGTTTTGTACATTTCTTTCAGAAAAATAATTGTTTACACTCCTAAGGAAAAAAAAATCAGGTCTGTCATATGGTTTGACAAATTTTTAGAAAGGTTATTTTTTGGTAAGGTCTTGTTTTAAACATATAAAATTTAAACCTCAAGGGTTTTTTGTACCACTATAATCTCTAATACTTAAATAAGAATTACTGTGTATTTACTTAATTTCTTATGTGCCTTATTATGTGCTTATAATGATATAATAGTTTAGAGTTTTATCTGAAGTATCTTTAACTGTATTGTGGCTTTGTGAAATTTTTTCCCTTTGTCTTAGTTTTTAAACATTTGGTGATTTTAAAGATGTTTTTAATAAGTAATAGTCAAATCAGATTTTGGTGCTTTGGTATAGGGGTGGGTAGGTTGGGAACGAAGATAACTCAGTGCTCCTGCTTCTAGGCCTCTTCACAATATTTTAGAGGTTGCAGTTGAGTGGTGCCCTTGTTGGGCTTTAGAAAATGTTCTCAGTTTCTGGTTGATATCTAACAGTTGAGTTATTGACTTTGAGAATATTTTGCCTCAGGATTCTTTTCACCCAACAGTAATGGGCTTGTTGTGCTCGGTGCAGATGGGCTTGCATTCACAAATGTCAAAACTTCAGGACTGAATGTTCACTCCTTTTTGGAGAGAGAGAGATGCAATCTTAACTATTTTTTTGTGAAATATAGGTATACTCAAGTTATTTCTATGATTGTAATACAATGTTTTTAGAGGGGTCTCAAGATGTTACGTCTACTGAAAAAAAATGCATTGTTTTATAAAATATTCCTCTCATCAATAAGGATGGTTAATCGTTTCCATTGATTTGAAAATGGAAAATTTCGACAAAGATTTAGAAAAAGAAATAGAATATGATAATATGAAGTGTGCTCATTGTCTTTGGAATGTTTAGTAGGTTAGGTCGTTCTGTGAATACCAGCTTTTGCTTGGCAAAAAGAATTTCACAGCTTTAGATCAATCTCTAAACTCCTTTAAAATGACAAAATTTAAGTTACCTTTGAAATGCAAGTTTCTTCTTAACATTGCTGTAGCATGAAAGGATACGCAGTGCGACACTGGCTGCCTTAAATTTGTATAGTTGTGCGTGGAAGATAGTTTGTTGATAATCACAATTTGGACACTTGATTAGCATGTGTTTTGTCAACATGTATGTTTCTTCATGTAAAGCTACATTAGTGTCCAGGAAGATCTGATTCCATTTTAGCTATGACTTGCAGCTGTTTGAAAATAATAAGTCTATTAAAACAAGCCAACTCTAGAGTAGCAACATATTTTCTTAATTTAGCAAAGTGATTAAAACGAGTGCCTGATTCTGTTATGCCACATGAGCCTTAGTGTTTCCCTTGCATTCTATCAATTTTAGTGGACTATGGCTCAAAATAAGTATATTTAGGATGACAGCCCCTTAAGCCATTAAATAGCTACTTGGATTAGAGAACCGATAAATTTGCCTTGTATTGTTACTTGCTAAATTACGTTTAGGCTTGGTCACCATGTGTTTAATGCTGCTACAGAGGGGGGTGTAGTTGGACTTGATGAATGTAACTGAAGCAGGAAAAAATAAGACTGAGCATTAACATGTATAATATCAAGAGTTTTGTGTGTGAGTGTGTGTGCGTGCGCATGTGTATTATGTGAAATACCTTATGTTTTATGCTGATAAACATTGCAAGCATTTAATTTATTGATTTTACTAATCTTAAACAATTTTGTAGAGTTAAGAGAAATAAATGGTCAATTTAAGATTAAAAAAATACCATAGTTCCTATAAAATTTCCTACTTCCAGTTTTGAGTTTTTAGACCTACAATTATAGTTACATGGTGGCAAATGTTTTGGATTTTATTTTGGATATATCCTTTTAGGGAGGTCTCATCATAATTACATTATATTCTGTATAAATCATGGTTGTAGTGTATGTGTGTTTAACATTTTGAGTTTGATTTTACTTGGCAAGCTTATTTTTTCCATGAGTTGCAAATATAAGAAATGGCAGTACAAACTTTGCATTTAAAACAGGAATTCCATTTATAGCAATAGTTAGCTTAATTTTCTCCTTCCGTGGAATGTTTTAGAAGGCAACCTCTTGAATTTGGATTAAGATAAAAACAGATAACTACCATTTTCTTGTCCTTTTACTCCTTTGCTGCAGAACATTAGAAATAAATAATGTTACCATAGAATAGTAAGTGGCTTAATTAAGGATGTGGTTATTTGGTAACATAATTTTTTGCAGATATTGCCTTATAAAGCACCCTAGTATAGAAAA
This sequence comes from Pseudonaja textilis, assembly GCF_049901715.1. NCBI lineage: Eukaryota > Metazoa > Chordata > Lepidosauria > Squamata > Elapidae > Pseudonaja > Pseudonaja textilis. The sequence continues at coordinate 175,225,997 of NC_141991.1, forward strand.
TTAATTTTCCAAATTATTTCATCATTCTCATCAGTCTTGGTTGCCGTAACCTTTATTTTTTTTTAAGCTGTAAAGCACTGTGGCCCCTGCAAAACCATTGGAAGTGCAGTTGAAGTAACAAACTTCTATATCAGGCCTCTAGTTTTTGGGTTGAAAAATTGAAGGTTTTAAATCAATGCAGAGAGTATATTTATACCTAACAGAAGTAGCAATGGTGCCCTTTTAGTAAACCGATTAGCACCTCTTATGAAGAGGGATTTGCAGTTCCATAGATCAACATTTGTGATGGAAATGCTTTTTAAATTGGGAATTATGGCACATTCCTCATCTGATAGCAATGCATCAGAGCTAAAATGCCTCCAGAAACAACCAGGTTCAAACCTGGTCTAATTTGAAATAGTATTGGCTCAAGTTTTCAATCACCCACAGTTCTTGGGATTTTTATTCCTAAAGGTAAAGCCATAATAGTTTAACAATGAAATGCAAACTATATTTGACTATAAATTAGGAAAAAAATAGACCTTTTTTTTTCTTTCAAAACTGGCTTGGGAAGGATAACTGCAGTATGCTGGTAGAGCTGCAATCTCTTACTGCACTCTCTTCATACCTTGCATTCTGTGTTTAATAATAATTGGTATATATATGTGCCCAAATTGTAATGTGGTTTAACTTCAGTATTGCGCCACAATTTTTTTTCTATCCGACATGTTTGCAGGTTTCTGAATATCAAAGCGACATTAATTTGAAGCCTTGCCCTAACTTGGTTGCCTTTCCCATTTCTCACCTTTCGTACTCTTAACTGTGTTTGAAGGATACTCTGTAGGCTCTTTGTGCCTATGTTTTCAAAAGCAGCCTTGAGTTTGTCTGTGTAGCACAGGGGTGTCAAACTTGTGGCCTGCAGGCTGGATGCATCATGCACCTCCCATGCCCATGCCTGGTTTAGCGAAGGGAAAAAGTTGCGATACATTACGTGACAACACTGTTACGACGCAAGTTTGACGCACCTGGTGTAGCACCTCTTCTTTCAGACCGAAAGGCTCCACTTGCAATGGATACTTACTCTAAAGTTTAGCACGTGGGGTGCATTTTGTGAGCCAAATCCATTGCTGCCTATTTAAGTATATCCAAGGAAAATCATGGTGACACTTCTGGGAATAGCAAATATATAGTGTGTAGATACTGGAATATATATACTAGAACAACACAGCTCAGATATATATTGCTATTTTCTAAGGAGCAGACCTGAGTAGATAACGTATGAAAGCCATTTTGTTCGCCTTGACACTTTTGTGGACTGGTAACTTTGATTACAATTGCCAGATTTGAATTGTGCTGCAAACTGTTGACATTTTGCACACATAACGTTTTTGAAGCAAACAAACTCCTAATTGTCTTTGCAAAAATCTGTATGTAATATATGAAACTGTTCTTAATTTTTAAAGCAAACCTTAACAATTAGGAATTATTTTTTAAAAAAACAAAAGCTTCGTAAATCTTAATTTCAGGGTTTTACAAAGAAAAAAACAAAATGGGACCAAAGTTCATGTGCCTTCAGTAGATTTCTGTATTTTATTTTATTTTATTTTTGCTAAATTTTTCAGTCTTTAAAATCAGCACTCTTGTGTTCAAGGAAATGTGTATTTATATAGACTAAAATACCAAATGACCCATAAACATATAATGTCCTTATGTGCAGTTGATTGCTTATTGTTTCAGTCAGTTTATAGCTCTTTTGCTGTCTACATTGTCACATGAATCATGTTGTACCATACAGGAGTTCAAGACATCAGGCTTTACATTTCTCACAGTAAGTTTTAACCTGGAAAATAATAAATCAGAGAGGAGAATACATATTTCCTCTTTTATAAATAAGCTCTTGCAGAAATTCCCATTCTTGGATTAATGTGCATCATTAGTGAGGATAGGGGGAAAACACCCAATCAGTTAAACTTTTAATTCATCTCTGTAATTGTGTTTTTATTCTTCCCCAATTCGTTCTCCCAATTTCTGGACAAACAAGCCTCCCACTTTCTCAAGATACGGTTGCTGACCAAACAAAATGTTGCGTTATTAGATTGTCACCTCATTTGCAATGACCAAAGATTGCTTGCTCTGGTTTTACTGAAACATCTTGCCAGTTCTGTCCTTGAGGTATTTTTTTCTTGAAAGACTCCGTGTAAAGTGGCCTTTTATGCGATTATTGGTGATGAACAAGAGACAAGATTTTTTTAAAATGTGAACCAAATAAAATGGTCTAAGGGAAGAGGGCGAGTGGATATTTAATACTGTATTCAGACAAATAAAGGCACACAATTACAGGAGCCAGACATTCCCTAATTTTTCATGTGTTCACAAACCCCCTTTTAAGTTTGTAAAAATATTCATCTAACACAAGAAAATGCTGTAAATATTTGTAACAACATTTTTTTACCTGGCAAAAAAAAGGTTTTTGGGAACAAGTATAAAATGGTTTTTATATTATTAATAAAAAGAACATCAATTGTCTTGTATATTTTGATAAGCAACAGTACCAGCTTTTGTTTGTTAAGCAGCTTGTGGCATTGGAGGGGAGAAAGGATTCCGTGTTGTTGAGATGACTTGATGTTATAAATGCAAAGAAGTTGAAATATTAAAGAAACTTATTTTCTAACTGTGTAGTGCATGGTTAATTTGAATTTCTGTACACTGCCGTTTTATTCCATTTCTTTTAAGTTTTGTGTACTTGCTGATTATTACTTGAGTATCTACCTAACTCTTTTTTCTAAAACTCTAGTTGTAGCATGCCTCTTAATAAATGTCATGACATCTGTACTCTCAATTTTTTCTGCGTTCTTGTCTATTACTTTAGATTTCCCTTTTTAATTGTTAAGCTAATGTCTGTCTCTTTTATTTGTGTTTTTCTTCTATTGGCCATCTATACTTGCTCTCTTTGGATTTTGTCTCAAGTCTTTGAAAATCATGTTTTCACAGAACCACCTTATACAAAGTAATATATAATGTAAGACAAGCAATTTACTGGTTTGTTTTAATTTATTCTGGAACAAATACTCTTAAAAGAAATAGTTATCCAGTTTAGTTCACACACGTCTAGCCATCTGAACCTACTTATCAGACTTAGCAGAGAAAGTATAACAGCACATAGTTCATCAGCTACAAGTTATCACTTGCCACCCCAAGCCAGAAAACATTTTATCACGAGTAAAAAATATTCTAAACTGTTTTGTCCTTGTTCATTTCATCAAGTCAGAATACCATTGTCAACCTCTTAATTCTAATCTCTTTCATTTGGGGGAGTGGCTGGAGTTAAATAGAGCAGATCTTTCTTTTGCATTGACATTAGATTAAGGCCCAACAGAGATGATCTTAAAAGCTCGCCCCTCTCTCTTTGGACACCAGATTGGTTTGCCATTTCACTAGACCAAGGTCATGCAATTGTATTTGCTGCTAGACCACAGCAGCAAATTGTTAAAGTAGATAAGAATAGCTGGTTAATTTATTATATCAATATTCCAAAGGTCATGAAAGCATTTGCAAAAAAAGGTTAACGGATAGCAGTGATGAGCAAGCTAGGAATTTTATCAAATGCCATTGCATTATCCAGCAGTGGACACAGGAGACTGCAATGATGGCGTATGTGGAGTGACCTCCTGGTGCAAATGCAGCAAATACATTTTGTCCCAGAACATCCCATTATCTCTTTTCTCAACATTTTTATTTTATGTCCAAGCTCTTGCACAGTTATCTTGACCACCATTTAAAAGTAGCTTTGGCTGCAAATTGCATTGATGTAAATGCTTTACTTCTTTCCTAATTCACTAGTTGTAACTTGATCCTTGAAATTCTATCCTATCCTGAAATTACTAGGTGACCCAGTGAAGAGTCTGCTCTTTCTACCTCTGAGAATGACATCGGAAAGCTGAATCACGATGGGGCAATAATTACCCTGTACAGGAGGTTCCTGATGAGAGCTGCAGTGATGTGATGTCATAAGTTGCGCAGTTACCATATATTGGCTCTTTTAACTTGTGAGAAGGCTATGGAAATTTAGCAAACTTAGAATAGACCAGGGCTGTAAAACTGGTGGCCCACAGACCGGATGTGTCACACACTAGCCACGGCCACACCCGGTTTAGCAAAGGTCATGATACGTCACGTGATGATGCAAGTTTGACCCCTGGAATAGACCTCTATTTCCTTTTTGTCAACGTTCTATGACTAAGGTCCCTAAATAACTTCTAATGGCGTACTGCATATTATATGAAAATGAGGGTGGGGATTAAATTGCAACGTTGGATCATCCAATTTGAATGCATCCACGATTGTTCCTCTAATTCTGGAGTGGTAATGTTAGCTTTAAAGTTAGCCACCCACATACCTGCAGGGACAGTTAAGGGAAGAGGCGCTTAGCCTGGGCTATTTACATACTACTAAAACTCCTGTCTGTAACCTTAATTTGAGCAAATTGGTTTATCATAGGGCAACAATTTTTGAATCAAAGGTTCCTAAAATGGGCTAATTTAGACAATACAACAAAATGTTGGGGGTCCATTAATCCTGTTGACTACAGTCACATTCCCACAAGGAAAGTCGCTAGGGAAGCTGGCAAGGTTTCACTTCCTTCCTGGGTTTCTCTGATTTGAACCCCTACATACAAGCAACCCCCTTTCTCTCATGGATCTAGTGCCCTCTCTCCCCAGACATCTTGGGCTCCCACACGTGCACAGATCCACCAGCAGCCTACTTGCTGCCTTTCTGTGCTTACGAGTCCCGTGTGCTTTCTTTCTCAGCATGTACCACAGCAATTTGAGCATGGCTCCCGTCCCCTCCTCTCTGAACGGCATCTGCAGAGCAGAGCTATGCACACACCATACCAAGCGAAACTCATATAGATACGATTTAAAACGTGTGTGTGTGTGTGTGTGTGTGTCAGACAGAATGGGAATGGCACTTACGGGCATATATTACAGATTTATAATGATTAGAAAAGAAACCCATTTTTTTTCCTGTTTAGATAAGGAAATATCTCTGATGACCCCAAAGGGCCACAGTTTGTCTAGTAGTCAATTGGGAGTTTTCAGGTGCATCAGTGTTTTCTAGATAGTGGGGCCCTTTTCTGAATGAGCTTGGCCAAGGTGGCAGAAAACGAGAGGTGGCAGAAAACGAGAGGTGGCAGACAATGAACTGGGGACTTCTGCATTATAGCCCTTGTTCTCGAAAAGTTCATGCACACCGTTTTTTGAGAAGAGGACAAAGCCATGGTTTCTGTTTTAGTTCAGCTGCTCAAGCCTTGATAAATTATTATACAAGCATTTGCACTTTCAACATATATGCAAAGTACCTATCAGAAGATAAAACTGATGAATTATCTTCTTTTTGCAGCACATGTGCCTTTTGTCCCAACATCATTTTGAAAAATCTCCAGAGAGACAAGGCATCATCTGTGAGAATGTTGAAAAGGGGATATTTCTATATTTAGCATGATCAATTGCCTCTATTGGAGTAGCAATGATCCCTTGAGAGCTAGTTTGGTCTAGGCACCAGGCTAGAAAGTGGGAGGCCATGAGTTCAAGTCCTGTCTCAGCCCAACCCACCTCACAGGGTTGTCGTGAGGAAAATAGGAGGAGGACATTGTGTCAAATACGTTTGCTGCCTTGAGTTATTTGCACAAATAAATAAATTAAAGCCATCTATCAGCTGTCCCAACTCTGTCAGTTAGAGAAAAAAGACTCTGGACTCTTATTGTTAGCTAAAGTACATTTTACTAAAGACAAGTGGTTACAGAGTAGCAAAGCAGGACCTGAAGTTTTGCCCCCAAAGCATCTGGATAACTTTTCCCCTCTCTCCATCTTTCCCTTGGTTAACTCAAAGCATCCAATTGCATTCAAAATTATTATTATTATTATTATTATTATTATTATTATTATTATTATTAGGTAACAGTCCCTGGCTTGGTGGGTTGGATGATCTCACATTCCATTCCATGACCTCGGAACGGCCAGCGGTTCTCAAGACAGTACGAAGAGTAGTTTGGATTCCCCTTATTCCAAGCCCCGCCTTCAACTCCCTCCTCCTATCGCTTATGGCAGACTGGCATCTGGCGAAGCATGGCCAATGTGGCAGGATGGCAGCCCTCCTGAGACCATGGGCCTTATTCCCCATGCTTTTTTGATCAACGTCTGCTTGCCTGCTGCCTTCAGTTTCACCAAACACAAAAGATCAATATCGGGGTTGTCTTTAAAGACTTGAGAGGTTAACGAGTCAACATACAAGAGTGACATTTGTCCCTTGGCTTTCTGATTTTCTTTATTTAAATTTCCAGCCATAAAGCACCACTCTACAAAAAAGATGTTGTCCAAACAACCTTGAGTTAGATAGATTATAGTTCTGTATATTCTCTTAAGGCAAATGACATATTACGGCTCTGCTGCTGATTTCAGTGAAAGGCCACTCATTTAGTTAGTTCAGTGAACAGCCCTTGAATCAGTACTGGTTTCAATAAATGTATGTGCTTTCACCTGCACATAGAAAAAAAATGAAATGAATGCCCTATAAAGAAGATCAGAAGCTACTTCTTTGTATCTTTTTAATTTCTATTTTTCTATTACTTTTTTTGCTTTCTTGAAATTTTGACCTTTCCTTTTGATGTCTTTTTTCTTTTCCTTACTTCATATTCATTTCTAGTAGTATTTATTTAATATTTATTTTAAAACAAATTGATGAAAAAATATATATAAACAATGATTAATTGAGAAAATGGGTAAAAAAATGAACCTAACTGACACACACATATATTTATATTCATGAGTTGTGGAGGGCAGCATTTCCCAGACTGGCTAAATTTTGATTTGCAGAACTTCCATCTGTTTGAAAGGATTCCAAAGCATCTTACAATGTAACAAACAGCCATCAATTTCTGCTATCTTAATCTTACAAAAAGAAAAAAGGAAGACACAAAAGGAATGAAGATGAACACTAACGATTGACACGAGTTTTCTTAATTAATTTTTAAGCTAAACTAAGAGTAAAAAAATACACATAATCCTTGATGTATGGCCATAATTGGGACCAGTATTTCCCTTACCTAAGTGAGTTGTGCCCAATTTTATTAACATATTTTTCCATCCATGGTCATTAAGGGAACCATTGCAGTTGTTAAGCAAATCCGTCTTCCTTCATTGACTTGGAAGCTGGCTGGAAAGTGTGAGGATCAGTTTTAAGTCTTTTTTTTTTTTTGCTGATGTTATAACTTTGAACGCTTGCTAAACAAATGGTTGTAAGTTGAGGACTACCTGTGTAGATGCATATAGCTATATTAAAATGTAATACCCCTTTTAAAATAATGATAGTTGAAAAGGAGACTAACTGTTGGAGGCTTAGGTAGATGAAGTTTCTTCAGAACAGACATTGGGGTCCCACAGATAGCAGGTATAGCAATACTGAGGGAAATGACCATTTCTTGCATTTAATTCTGAAACAGTACATGTTAGGGGAGGCTATTAGAGGTCTCTATAGTTACGGTTCCTGCATCAGCATCATTTAAAAAAAAAAATCTCTCCAGGTTCTGGGAGAGAGAGAGAGAGGAAGAACTCTGGTGAAAACAGAGAGGCGGAAATTTGAAATGCTTTGTCCAGCTGTCCCAGTGTTTATATGCTAACTTTTGCTATGCATTCTCATCTTGGGCTATAAGAGAAGATTCTTAATAGATTTGCTGTTGCGTCTGGCTTTGCTTAATATTCCTATATATTGTAGCATCAATAGCTTTTTCCTGTAGAGTGCTGATTTCAGTTAATGGCCATTTCTACAGTTTAAGATCAATTTAGTGCAACAGCTACATGCTAAGCAATAAACTCTGTCCATGGAAGAGAGATGTTGCTTAATATTATATGGGGTGCCATATTCTCTTTGCGGTCAATGTTATTACAGGAAAAATGCCCGAGCACCACAATAACCACTGAAACATTTTGATGGGAAGACTCCAGGCAATTCCCTCCTCCCTTTCTTTTCTCTCTCTCTCTCTCTCTCTCTCTCTCTCTCTCTCCCCCGCCCCCCTCTCACACACACACACACTTTTTCATTTCTATCTGCTCCAGCACACTTTATTGCTTATCCTTGCCTGGTTGTCTAATCAGCAAACCAGGAGGCAATTGTTAATTAATCTGATTACAACCAAGCCAGAAGGACAGTATTTGCTCTCTATTTCATGTGCACAATGGCAGTCCTCCATCATGCTCCGCTGTTCTCATCTCAGCCCTTCAGCAGGAAGCAAGTGACAGCAAAGCGTATAAAAATAAATGTAAGTTCCATTGTTAATGGGTAATCTGTATTCACTGGGGCTCTGTGCTCACTTCCATTTATCTGAGTTGGAGAAGAATAATTTTTATTACATTTTTTTTAAAATAAAGGCAACCACTGCCCAAGCCGTTCACGTCTTTCATATTTATTTGGTTGCTTGCAGTGTAGAGATTTACGCCTTTTCCGTTAAGTTTGTTTTTGCTTGGAAGAACATAAAATGTAGAAGGGCACAAGAGATATCGTTAAACTCTTATTATTCTTTTAAAGACGAGACTGTGATCATGTTTGAATAAAAAGTTTTCTGCAGATTTCAGTGCTGAAGCTCTCCCAAGACTGATTTCAAGATGACCAGTGTTTACTTATTATAGGGACCTCTGAGCAAAACTGAACCATTCCTTACTAGCCCTGATGTTACCTAGTTTGGATAATGAAAAGTCTGCAAGAGAGCAACCAAGTTCAGAGAGCACCAAGGATCCCTCAGAGACCTTTCAACATGCACCTCTGGAAGGTTAGATTGAATCTTTCACTGGCCAGGCATTTCTGTTAACAAAGAGACACATAAAGCTACCCCCAGGTTAGCATTAGCAAAGTAAAATAATTCTGCTCCAGTGCAATATGTCATGATACGATACAAAAGGGTTGTGTTTCATTCCTAACAGCATTGATGAAGGATATGAGGGCTTTATGGAATGTTCTACTGAAACTGGAGGGGGGGGGTTAGTTGGTAGAAAAATAAAAGGAAAATAGAATATGCAAAGGTGTTTTAAAAAATGGGGAAACTCCTCCTTTTGCTATATCTCCAAAGTAAGGCCATCAAGCCTGGTGGGAAGGTGGTTTCCTGCTGTCAGGAAAGTCAAGGCCTCGAGGAGCAAGGAAAGGGGGGAGTTCTAATTTTCCTCACTACCATCTTCTCAAGCAAAGATCTCTCTCTTGCCATCTAACTCCACAGCAATTTCTGCCCTTACTTCCATCCTCACTGGAAAGCACTGCTGTTGCCATCGGTCAATTCTCCTAAACTCCTTTTTTAAAAATCCACTGTCAAGCAAAACATTCCCACTCACCAGTTACATCCAGAGATGGAATTCAAAAACCCCAACAACCGTTTCTCTGCCCTTAGCTGGGTGGGTGCGGCGATGGTGAGCATGGCCTACCGGAAGTTCCAGGAGAGCCGCTTTTCGCCTTCCGCAAAGTCCAGAGGCTTCCCTCAGGCCTCTGGGAGGGCAAAAACAGCCTCCCCTGGGCTCCGGAGGCCCTCCAGAAGCTGGAAACAGACTTCTGAAACTTCCAGGAGGACCATTTTTCACCCTCAGAGCCTCCGTGTGGACCCTGCACCGGTGGTGGGATTCCAATAATTTAACAGCCAGCTCTCTTCCCTAATTTCTTCCAACAGTCAGTTCACCAAACTGCTCAGAAAGTTAACAACCGGTTCTTCCGAACTGTCTGAATCCCACCGCTGCCCTGCACTTCCCTGCATCCAAAACTGGCCACATGGAGACTCCTGGGTAGGTGGGACCAACCGGTCAGTTCAACTACCGGTTTGGTGAACCAGATGTACATTTAACATCCGGTTCGCCCGAATTGGCCTGAACCAGCTGAATCTCACCCCTGGTTACACCAGATCACTTCTTTGCCACCCATATCCCCTTGTTTCTGGGCTGTGACAAGGAGCCCTTCCAGGAACTTTTCACCAGGATGGGGCTACAAAAGCCATTATCTGGTTTGTGGCATGTGGAATTTATAATTTTTTTCAAGAGAAAGCAAAAGAAAATGTGAGGGATAGTGTCCAGTTCATAACAGCCGATTCTGACCATCAAAGACCAGTTTTATGGCCATTTCCTGTCATTTACATACATTAATGACATTACATACATTAGAACCATCTAATGTTCCTAAATTGTCACACTCAACATCTCTTAATGGTAGCCAGCTTGGCTGAGGCCGCTGAGAGTTGTAGTTGAGTAGCAGAGTAAGCACTCCCCCTCAGCCCAGTGAACCGGTCCTCCTCAAATATGGAAATCAACCCTTCCATTTAGACTCTGAAACCTTGGACCTAGTAGTTTTGCAAGTGCCTCTTCACACCATTATTTTATTGCTTTTATATTTAAGTACATTGATAAAAGTTTTTCTTCTCTCTCTCCTTCCTCTTTCCTATATGTTACAACCACTTCTGTACTCAAGATGTAGAACAAATAAAAAATATGATCAGAACTACATGTGTAAAAGGGAGTCCAATGCTCACAGTGGAATAGCACTTGGGTGCAGAAAAAATAGCTCAAAGTGAAATGAGAATCTGAAATCCATACTTTTTCCTGTGACGGTCTGTGAAAGCAAAAGTTGGACATTTGAAGAAGCAGAATAGAAAGTGGGTTGGTGCTTTACGGACTCTGGTGCTCAGGAGATCATGCCTGAAAATACCATGGATAGCTAAGAAAACAGATCGTTGAACAAATCAATCCAGAGCTATCATACTTCAGAGACCTCATTCCTCCAACACACTATAAAAAGACCTCGCTCTCTGGAAAAATCTATAATGCTGGGAAAGGTGAAGAAAAGAGAAGGCAACTAAAAGCGAAGCGTACAGACTCAGCTACCCCTGAGCCAGATGCACCATTGGAACCCCTGAAGGATCAAGTTGGGGACAGATCCTCCTGGGGAGAAAAATCTACGTGCTCACTAAGAGTTGGCACTGGCTTAACGGCACCTAAGCAAGAAAGTAAGGTATAATTTATAGATTTATCATTGTTATCATTGTTCCAGACAACCACCTGACTAAAACTTTCCCCACCATACAGAGAGAACTGAAGAAGGTTTTTTTGGATGAGAAGTGAAATGTCTTCAAAGAAAACAGAGTCTAGTTGCCTCTTGAAAAAGCACCTTTGGGACAACCATAACCTGGATGATTGAGAATCTCCATAGACACCTGACTAAACCATATTAATATGCAAGGCCAGATTGGGGAGTCAGTTTGAAACTCCATCTCATACTTCCTTGAATTATTTGGGGAATTCTTGGGTTTTGACACTGAGCAAAATCCTAGCTGCACCATCCAGGAAGTGACAGAATGCCTCTGCCAAAACTGATTGTAGGCAGATCCTTCTTGGACAGCTACTTCTCAGGTACCTACATGTAGAGAATAAGAGAGGTAACCTTGGCAGAAATTTGTAAAAACTGTTACCTAGTCAAGGGCGCTGAAGCGCTTAAAACCTAGGAAACAAAATAATATTCAGAAGAGGTTTAGGCAAATGCCTTCCTGTCTTCTCCTCCTCTCCAATTCCTGAAGAAGTACAGAATTAAGACTTGAAAATTCTGAGTTTATATCCTATCTCAATAAAGTGTAATTCTACTCTAACTGTGGAGTTGATTTTCTGCTCCCGCTTTCCTAGTGTGGCTAATGTTGCCTCTATCTCTACAGGTAAAGGTTATTCCTTGTCAATATGAGCTATATTTAGGAACTAATTGTAAAAAGTAAATGCAAAAACTGTTTCCAGCTTGTAAAGGGAGAAAATGTTGCCAAAGGCAATACAAGAGATCCATCAGCAAATTACATTAGAAGCCTCAAAGTTGTTTGTGTTACATCAGAATCCTCCATTCTCTTTCATTGGATTAGAACTGCACTATTGAAAGTGGTTTTTTAACACGCAAGGCAGTGTGTGCTCTTTTCTTGCTCAGTTTGAAAACTCTGCTCTTTTAAATCATGCTATTGTATTATCAGTTGCACCTTCTGGAGAAAGGGACAAGGAAGCTAGTAATACTCCCCAAACCTTTAAAAGTCCCTGACTATATTAACATATTTTTTTGATGTATGATTCTCTATCTGAACAAGAGTTTACAGTACCCGCTAGAAAAAGAAAACTCACATGGCAATGAAATGTATGAAATCATACAAGAAACCAATATACTATCTTCTTTCTGGCTGCTAGTTGAAAGTAACTACTTCCTTGTAAAGTCAACTGATACTCTTATCAGGACAGCCACTTGGATAGAATGACCCTATCGAAAAATAGTCCAGAACTGAAAGATCAAGATATGGTATTTTGTTGTTTAAACCCTTAGCTGGTCTCCAGGGAGAATTCACATAACTAATATTATATTTGCAACTTTCTTTTTGTGGAGCTTCGTCCTTATTTTTTTCAGCTGATTAATTTTGACAAAAGCTGAGAATTTCCAATAGTCTCTGCTCCAACACTCTCTCACTTCAGAAATGGTATTGATGTACCCTTCAAAAGACTTTGAATCTCAAATGCAAATGGATCCTATAAAAAAAAACCAACAGCAACACCGTGCAGCCAATTCCCAGCCTACTAAGTTCAGTTTCCCACTTCAGCAGCCATGGGCAGAGTGGGGAATGCGGGTGTGCTCACCTTCCGACATCTTCCATTCTGCACACTATAAAATGCTTTTCCCGCAGCCTCACGGGTAACAGTTAAGGTCGTTTGGGGGTTCCTAGGCCCTAAAAGGGAAGAGTGGCCGTGGGGGGATACTTGGGTGGCGATGGGGAGCAATTCAGATGCCAGGAAGCTCGGGGTCTCTGTCGCTGCACCCGATGGAAGGGTGCGCAGGAAAGGTCCCGCCAACCAACTTCCCACGCTCGGCGGGTGTTGAGCGCTTCCTTCCTGCTACCCACAAGGGTGAGAACCGGCGGGAGGAAGGGGGCGAAGGCAGATTGGAGCCGGGGGAGGAAGAAGTAGAAGGTGACCGCGGCCTCTCCTCCGACAGGGCCTCCCGGAGCTAACACGAATTGAGGCGGGAGCCCTTGCTGCCAGCTGGAGGCGACATGAACTCGGGGTGTGTTGGGGCGACGCGGGCCCGTCGGCGTCCTCACTTCCCGCTGCTGGTCTTGTGGGCGCTCCTGCTTCTGACCCGCTCTTCGGAGGAAAAGAAGAAACGGGGTAAGGGTTGACTGGAGACTTGGCGTCGAATCCCGCACTTCGGCTCGACTTGGAGTTTAATTCGGAGCACCGCTCCCGCGCCAAGATCCTGGCTTTTGAAGCATCCGAAGCCGGGTTTGGCAATTACAGGCGGAGCCAGGGAACAATTTTGACGAAATGTTTGCTGCTTTTCTCACTCCCTTTCCCTCCCTCTCTCCGTATCCCACTCGTTCTCTCCCTCTTCCTTCCTCTCCCCCTCTCTTTCCTCCAGGTTGTTTTTTTGAAACACCTTGGACAGTTAATATTGATAGAAGTATTATTCGTTATGGTTACGGCTTTTTTTTTTCTTCCAACATGCTGTAGAAAGGCTGAGGCAAGTTATCTCAAGGTGGCAAAATATTTTTTTTTTTCCTGACAGAACAATTAATCGGTGGCTTGATTCCAGAAGTTGTGGGTGCTCCAACACTGGAGGTTTTTAAGAAGAAATTGGACGGCCATTTGTCTGAAATTTTGTAGGGTTTCCTGCTTGTGCTGGGGGTTGGACTAGTTTACAGGGGTCTCCAACCTTGGCAACTTTAAGACTTGTGGACTTCAACTCCCAGAGGGTTCCTCAGCCACCTTCTGGCTGAGGAACTCTGGGAGTTGAAGTCCACAAGTCTTAAAGTTGCCAAGGTTGGAGACTCCTGGACTAGAAGACCTCCAAGGTCCCTTCCAATTCTGTTGTTATTAAGCAGGGCTGCAGCAAGTCCCTAGAATAGATAGAACAACTGACATGTGGCCCTCCAGATGTGTTGTGAAGGCCAGTCATCTGCCTACCCCTCTGTCTGACTGAATAATGCGGAGAAAGTCTCTCTGGTCATGTGCAGAATGCACAAGAATAAATGGCTCAAGAAAGCATCAGATGTTCTGTTGTTTAGAGGGAAAAGCCATCTGGGTGATATACTATATAACAAATATAGCCCCAGAACGAATTCTACTTAACATTTTCATGACATATTGATTTTATTTTTCCCCTAATTTTCAAGCAACCTTCTGTTCAATAGTAAAAGTACTATTACAAAATACAATAGTTGTTTCAACAGTGTTCCCCTTTTCACATGATGGACCCTAATCTTGATAGAAAGAAACCCCAAATACAGCAATGACAAACTATGTGGGGAGAGAGAGAGAGAGAGAGAGAGATGTTTGTGAACCACTGAGCTTGCCCAACATCTCCAAAATGAGGATGTTGTCTTCTTGCAAGCATTGAACGTTATTTCCTACATGCTAAAAAGTGGGTGGATGCCACTCAGCACTTCATGCCAAGTTGCAAAATGTTCTTCTACATATGTTATGCAAACCTTCCCCAGTTTGCAAGATTTATATGGGGTGCTTCCAGCAGGCCCAGCCAGTTTACTTAGTAGTGAAGAATGCTGAGAGTTGCAGCTCACTAACCTAGGATGCCAAAATCCCTTCCCTTCCTTGTTTCTTTAGCTGAGTCTAATGATTCCTTGGGTGCACACCTTTTAATCTGATACTGTTTTTCAATCTTAGTGATTTCTGGATGTGTAGACTTCAAGTCCTAGAATTCTCAGCAACAGATATGCTGGCTAGGGAATTCTAGGAGTTGTTCCACATATCTGGAAGTTACCAAGCCTGAGAAATACTGGTGTAGATCATCCTTCTTCCAAATGTGTTGGACTACAATTTAATCCAATCTGGTATGGATATCCAGATAGTCTTTTGGCATGCTGATTGCTGATTTCAGATTTAAAGATCATAACCCAGTGTATTGTATTGTTACTAACTGTCAGTAGCACAATATGATTTATTCTCACAGCAGCCTTATGAAATAACTTAGATTGCGATAAAGCAACTGGCCCATGAGGGATTGAACCTCCTCATCTGACAATCCTAATCTGAGAATCTTCCTTATGTGATCTGAGAATCTTCCTTGTGTGTCTGCTAATTAAATATTGGATGCATTTCTCTTACTGCTTTATTAAATTAAATTTATTTATTTATTATTTATTAATTAAATTAAATCCTCCTTTTCATTGAGCCCAAAGCAGTGTACAGAACACTAAAAATTCCAACAATTTACAACATTTTACTCTGTCTAATGCATTTAAAAATATATGCCTGCTTTTTCTCTTCTTCTCTATTCTTGCCAGGTTCTCCCTGTTTTTCCCATCTTAATTTAACAGTCCCCCCGCTTTTGTTTTTGCTTTTTGCAGAAAACATCAAAGATGTAATCTTTGATGTTTGTGCTACTTGCCATGCAAATGCCACATGTGTACAAAAAGATGGCAAAGATATCTGTGAATGCAACTATGGATTTACTGGAAATGGAAGAACAATTTGTCATGGTAGGTGAATATTTATTTACAAACTGTATCCAACTTAGAGAGTTCTACAGCAATATGCCTTTAAATACACTGAAAATGAAAGTCAGTTTGTGGAGGTATAGACCACACTGCCTTCCAATTAGGGACCACAATATATCAATTTTGGCCTCCCAGGGATGGCCATGGAGTATATGTCAACATTCCGACTGATGAACCCAGCCAAAGCAAGCACGGACGAGACGATCCAATCCCTCCACGCAAAACTTTATTGAGTACATCATTTCAGCACTGATGAGGGCAAAACCAGATCTAGCTAATTCCTGCACAAACCCATATAATTAAAGTATAGATTCTCCCTCCCCCTATTAGAGCAGGTCACATTGTCCAATTGAGTCTCATTGTATTGCTATGAGAAAAAGTCTTTGGCTCTGGCAAACACCTACCGAACTGTCCTTGGTTCTCAGGGCTGTCTTCTTGATATCTGGAGCCTACATTCCATCTCTCCCTTCCCTCCCCCATGGTTCATTGGCAAGCTGACAAGCGATTATGGTTGCAACAGCAAAAGCACTTCAAAATTTGACAGGGTATGGAAAATTGATCAAAAGTATACTTTAAACCTTGAGCTAAATGTACAAGTAGTCCTCAACTTACAACCATTAGTTTTAGTGATCATTTAAAGTTACAGTGGCACTGAAAAAACTGAGTTATGATCAGTCTTCACACAACTACCACAGCATTCCCATGATCACGTGATCAAGATTTGGATGCTTGACAACTGGCATGTATTTATGACATTTGCACTGTTCTGGGCTCAGGCGATCACCATTTGAAATCTTCCCAGCTGGCTTCCAACGACCAAAGTCAGTGCGGGAAATCTGATTTACTTAATGCCTATGTGATTCACTTAACAACTGGGATGAGTTGCTAAACACTGTAGCAAAAAGTGTCTTAAAATGAGGCACAACTACAATATGTCAGAGCCCCAACAGATCCACCCCCATTCAAATCAAAAGTCTCTAGCCGCATCTCAGAGAAAAGAAAATTGATTTATTAGAAGTGGCCATGTTGGTGTTAGCTGGATGCAGACATACTAAATTACATCATACATTTCCCCCTTGACCCTGGTCTTCCCCCCCACCCCCTGGATGTGACTTCTCCAATGGGACACATCCATCTCCAAGAGTCATCCATCATGCTCTCCAATAACCTTCTTATGCTCCGACAACTTTGATCTGCCGGGATAATTATCTAAGCATTTAAGGAATGCCTTATTTTTCCCCACTCCCTTTTTCTGGCAGCTAAAAAGACCAAAGGAGTATCTTTTTAGTTGACTCAATAACTGCCTTGCTTAGCAACAGAACTTTTGGGCTCAGCTGTGGTCATAAACCAAGGATGACCTGTACTTATTTTGTTATGTAGACTTCCAGCAAATAGTAAATATGAGCTCAACCTGAAATACAAGGTGATCATTGTTGTTTAAACATTGGAATCAATCCTTTACATCTCTTCAGCCATTTTCCCTTAACTTTCTCTCCTGTATGTTCCCGAGGGAAAAACAAGGACTGTTTTTTTTTTTCCCTTTGTCCAGGCACTGGGGACTGTGAGGGTAATTTGTTTCCCAACTCTGATCTAAAAATATTTTTCTAGCCTGGGCTATTATATTGGGGGGAAATGGTTCCTTTTTCGGAGCATCTGCTCTACACTCAACTACAGGTAGTTCTCGACTTACAAGAGTTCATTTAGTGACCGTTCAAAGTTACAATGGCAGTGAAAAAAATGACTTAAGACCATTTTTCATACTTACGGCCATAGCAGAATCCCCATGGTCACCTGATCAAAATTCAGATGCATGCCTACTGGGTTCGTAGTTCTGATGGTTGGAGTGTCCTGGGGTCATGAGATCCACTTCTGAGACCTTCTGACAAGCCAGTGGGGAAGCCAAATTCACTTAACCACCATGTTACTAAACTAACAATTGCAGTGGTTCACTTAACAACAGTTGCAAGAAAAGTCGTGAAACAGGGCAAAACTCACTTAACCAATGTTTCACTTAGCCACATAAATTTTGGGCTCAATTGTGGTCGAGGAGTACAGGTACTCCTTGGACTTACAACCACAACTGAGCCCAAATTTTCTGTTGTTAAGTGAGACATTTGTTAACTGAGTTTTGCCCCATTTTACGACTTTCCTTGCCACTGTTGTTAAGTGAACCACTGCAGTTGATAAGTTAGTAACCCGGTTGTTAAGTGAATCTGTCCTCCCCGTTGACCTTGCTTGTCAGAAGGTTGCAAAAGGGGATCATGTGACTCTGGGACAGTGCAACTATCATAAATACGAGTCAGTTGCCGCGTGTCTGAATTTTGATCACGTGATCATGGAGATGCTGCAAAAGTCATAACAGTGAAAAATGGTCCTAAGTCACTTTTTTCAATGCCGTTGTAACTTTGAACTGTCACTAAATGAACTTCTGTAAGTCAAGAGCTACCTGTACAGGGCTTGTAGAGAACCGCATTGCTGTTTTTCTCAGTTTCTCATATGTCCAACGTTAACAATATTTTTTTGCTGAACAAATTCCGTGGTAATCATTTTTGGCACGCATTTTTCAGTTACTTATTTCACTATGTCATCACTTCCTAAAATTGCTTCTTCTTCTTAGAAAGATAGACAAATTAATACAATATGGATCTAAAAATGGGGTGTGAGTCAGGCCTTCAATGTGGCAAAATTTCTGAACCATTTTTCGTGCATTCTGGTCAGGGTTTTAAGGAGTCTCAAAGAGTCTCTCTCAATGTATACATATATATATGTTCAATGAATGGGACTTACTGATGATGCTGATGCTATCCTCATACACACATAGACACAATTATTCTCGCCAGTCTTAGCCGTAAGTTAGATTGAGCGATGATGAGTTGACCAGTATCACTACTACTGCACTACTATTACTGTTAATCTTCTCATCACTCCTTATCACCCTCCTACTTGTGACTCTATGACTGTAAATTTTGTCGCTTGTATCCTTATGATCTATATTGACTGTTTCCTAGTATGACTAGATTGCTTATTGTACCCTATGACCATCATTAAGTGTTGTACCTTATGATTCTTGACTCCTGACGAATGTATCGAGAGTATTTACACCAAGACCTTGTGTGTCCAATCACACTAGGCCAATAAAGAATTCTATTCTATTCTATTCTATTCTATTCTATTCTATTCTATTCTATTCTATTCTATCATTTAGCTTATTAATCAAGAAGGGATTAGAATAGATCAGGGCTGTCAAACTCCTGGCCCATAGGCCAGATGCATCACACACTGGCCACGCCCATGCTTGGTTTAGCGAAGGGGGAAAAAAGTCCCCATATGTCATGTGACGCCCCTGTGACAATGTGAGTTTGACATCCCTGGAATAGATGTCTCTTATCTGAACTGGAAGAACCAAGTGATCACTAGAGGGCAGCAAAGAGATGCAGAAACCTTTATCCCCTTGCAGCCTTTTGTAGTTGCCAAGATTTTTGCAGGCAAGGTAGGATATTCTCCCTGTCAAACACAATTACCATACCTTGTGATTCGATGTATTTATTTTACTTGTATCATGCAAGCCATCTAATACACAAGTGACCAATGTCCAAGGAAGAGCAGATGGTAGGAGGAGCATCATGTGATCCCTGCACTTTTGTTCACATGGATAAAAGGTCTGTGGTTTATATCACACCAGATCTTATCTTTTTTGAAGCTTCTCCTGTAGCTGTGCTTGAAACAAACAGATATATTTTTAAAGATGGTCACCAGTCACCAATCTTATCCTTGGCTCTTCAAACGTTTCCATACATTTGCCTCACCTAACAATTTTTCTCTGGATCATATTTGTTAAGCATCTTGCACAATTTCCACCCAAACTCATATCTGGTTCTTCCATTATTGACATTCACCAATCTGTAGATACTTTTCTACAACAGCTCAGATGATGCTAGTTTATAATTTCTAACATATCTATTAGCCTTTTCATTCATAATTAAACCTAAACTTTTACTTCCCTGAATGTGATTATCAATTCCACCTCCAAAAATCAGACTATCTTTATTCAGATCTATTGTATCCTCCCCGTTCCAGTTGGTTTCGCAGTCTCACAATCTATATATTTTTCTTTTGCTTCATGTTGATGGTAACAAAATAATATTGCCTACTTGCTCTAGGTTAGGTGTACATGTATTATACTGACACATACTCAGGATATTTTCATCCATTATTAGGGTGGTAGAACAATAGTATTTGTCTTATTATAGTTGTATATTTGTACTCCTTATTAATTTGATTAATCTCTGTCCTATATTTTAAAAATATTGTCAGATAAAAATGAATGTCTTTCTGGCATTTGTGGAGAGCATGCTGTATGCCATAACACACATGGAAGCTATTACTGTGTTTGCCATGTAGGCTTCCAGGCTTCCAATAAACATGGAACATTTATTCCCAATGATGGCACAAAATGTATAGGTAAGTACTGCAACAATAACCCATTACTATTACTATTTCATTTAATTTAAAGTGCAGTTGGTACAATTAGTTTTAATTTTTGGTGATGGACTTTTTTATTGAGTATATTTTAAACTTTGTGAGTGAAATGCAATTGTTACTGATTCTCTTAAAATATCATATAATTAATAGATTAAAAAGTGAATGTTAGTGCAAATTAAATTTACATCTGCATTATTTAGTAGAAGCAATAAAATATATTGTATTTTATAGTATTGGCATTGCATGGATCATTCTTATGACACAATACTTAGATCTGCTTAAATTAATATATTACTTATTTATTCTTTGGATTTGCCAAAATAAACCACACTAAATGTGCTTATTTCTTTTTCCCTTATCGGTTCATCATTTTGTTCTTAAGCTTTGCAATTCTCATATATCAGTAACACATTTCTTGCTTTTACTGATTATCAATTATTTAATCATATCAAGTTAGAATACATTGGTTTAAAACTGCAGAAAGTACACAATGTCTTAAAAACCCAAGTAATCTAATTTTTAATTTATTTTTTCTTATATTACCAAAGAAAGCAATATTTTTCTCACGATAAATCTCAATCTGCTACAGATCTGAACCCAGTAGGGAAGAAACCTATTCACATGGGTAATGACTAAAAAAATGGGAAGAGAATGCCATTTCCTTCAAAGTTGCTTTTCTGATTAATTATCTGATTCTTCCAATTTTTTTTCACTCTGAGGCATTCCAAGGATTTGATTCTGAGGAAAATGAGACTTGGTGTCTTATATTTTCTCTCAAGGAACACTTCCCTCTCCAGTTGATAGATCTAGGGAAGTCGAAGTATTTGAGGAAAAGAATCTCAAATTTATTTTTCCTTTCATTTTACTGCAGTTGTGGATTGTGGACCGCCACCTTATATTCCAAACGCTCTGTCAGCTCCTATGGATAAAACCACTTATGGAAACCAAATTCTTTATACTTGTCAGCCTAATTATGTCCTTGAAAGTGGAAACTCAGCTGCAGTTTGCAATGCCAAAGGAAAATGGGAAGGTGCAGATATGGTGTGTAAAGGTAAAGAGAGCATTTGAAAAATCTATTGATAAATGTAATTGTTCCATTGAGAGTAATGACTTGTCAGTCCGTTTAAAAAAAAAAAGTTCCTTTAAACCTCACAGAAATCAATGCCAACTTTATATAATCCCAACTTTATATAATTTTCTGTGTTATACCTATCCAGGAAAACTATACAATGCTCCCCAAGTCCCCTAGACATTTTTAAAAGTTTACTTATGATTATTGGATTTTTATCCCTCCTTTTTAATATATAACTTAAAGCAATGAACGTACCTCCTGTCTCTTAAGTTATTCTTATATAATAGGAGTGGAGATTATAAACAAAAACATGCATTCAGTACTGGGAAAGGCAGCTTTTCCCCATAGATGTTTTAAGATAGGGGTGTCCTACTTTTGTAACCTTAAGACTTGTTAGACTTCAACCCCCAGAATTCTGGGAGTTGAAATCCAACAAGTCTTAAAAGCCGCAAAGCATGAACATTCCTGTTTTAAGATACTGCACTAATTTTGGCTACTTGCTGTTGTTTGATTGTTTGCTACTTAGGCTAGCCTAACACTATAGCGCAAAGGAGAGATTTCCTCAAAATTTCTCCTAGAGAAGCAAAATGATTTGGCAGTTGACTTTGAGTTCAGTGCTGGCCATTAGACAGCATCTCTCTGTGATAATAGAGGCTTTTACCTTTCCCACAGTAGACAATCCTGTCCCATTCGTAGGCTTATAATTGTGCTGTCTCTTTATGATCATTCCTTTTCTTTCTTCTCCTGGCTCATGCTGCCTAATGATAACATCAGTTCTATCTTTTGTATTTATTTTTAAAAACAACGTTTTACTGTGTTATTTTTAAATTAATTTTAATGAATGTCTCACTGGGTACTCTTTTGCTGTGACATACTGATCCAGGCTTGCTTGTTTACATACTGTTTTCATACTGTGTTTCAATTATATTCTCACAGTGGTTTTCAGAAAGTAAGAAAAATATTAAATGTATGTATAACCTATAAAGCACAAAAGCTGCATAAAACAGTTAATAGGATTAAAACTGTATCAAAAAAGCTTAAAGAAAAAAACACACCTTTCCTGGTCTTGAAAGGATATTAAAATAGCTCTTTTGATTGTTTTTAATGTAATACAGATAAAGAAAACAAATAAATATGCATAAAGCATACCTCCTCATACCAGTTATTGTTGTTACACAACTGCTCTGTGACCTTTTCGGAATTTGTTTTAGTGATAGACCCAGGGCATTGTCAACTTATAATATGTGCAAAATGGTTTTATGTGCAGCTCAATTAAAATTTAGATGCTGCCTTTTTTTGATGGATCATAACATTAACTTTTTAACAACAGTTAATTGTTTATAGATCCAAATATGACAGACTGCCTGAACTGAAAATGATTCTTTCCCAAACATGATTCTCACAGAGTTTTCTTTAGCAAGATTTATTCAGATGAAAGGGATAGGGATATAAGAATTCCAACAAGGAAACTAATTTTCAATGTGGAACCAATTTCTTTCAGTGTATATTAGGAAAAAGACTTTTTGAATCTCTTTCTCACAGCCTTATTGTGAACAGAAAGCATGATAGCTCCCTTTCTTGATAACAGAGAAGTCTACAGATGGCTGTTTACATAACAGTCATTTGAATCTTTATCAGTCTGAGAACCAATTTTTACACAAGTTGCGGTTAATCACCACAGAAATGAATTTTCCCAATATTTAATTATAGCTATATTAGAAGAAAGGACTAATAAAACATAATAGGTATTTCAGAACATGGTATTTGAATATGACTTGTGCTAAGCTACTTTCAGAATATTTCATGCAGCTTTCTGAAACTCTTTATACTGTTTTTTTATTGAAGTAATGGGCACAACTGAGCTTTTAGAATCGAATCTCCTCTTTTGGAAACCTTCTGAGACTTCACATCCTAGTCTGGATTTCAGCTTTCAGTTACTTGGTAGTTCATACTGCCACCATTTCTACTCTGCTGTGTGTCTATCCTGGCATTCTCCCTCTAAACTGTGACAGTTAGGGCTTTCAGTTTTTGTGTTGCCTATTATGATGACTAAAAGGTAAAATTGGGGAAAAAAACAAGATTAGAAGAGTCGCAGCTTCTAGATTATATTAGAGCCCTGAAGGCACAGTGATTAGAATGCAGTATTGCAGACTAACTCTGACCATAGCTTGGAGTTCGATCCTGACCTCTTCAAGGTTGACTCAGCCTTCCATCCTTCCAAGGTCGGTAAAATGAGGACCCAGATTGTTTGGGGGCAATATGCTGACTCTGTAACCACTTAGAAAGTGCTATAAAGCAGTGGTTGCCAACTGGTGGTCTGAAGCTCACTGGTGGTTCGCAAGAAAATTTTGGTGGTCCGCAGAGAAATGTTACCCCCAGAGCACACCCCCAAAGCAATTCATCCAGGCTGCGTGGGAACATAAGGCTGCACCGCCCACGTGGCCTGCGGGAACTCTCCCCGCCTACTCATTCCTTACCTGGCAAATTTGCCTGCTAAGTTGCTATTTTTCCTCCCCCCGACCATCATCTGTTCTGCTGTGCTGGGAGATTTAGATTAGCTAGAAAGCAGGAAACCGTTGGATTTCTTGCTTTCTAGTTTATCTTTAGATCTTCCCTTAGGATTGAAGCAGTACAGATTCAGATAGCCAAGGGAGAAACACAGATTGCTAAGTGAATCTGTGATTCTATGAGCAACTCAATCTGCCTGCCTGCTTTGCCTGGTTTTGGGTAAAAGTTGCTCTTTTTAAATAAAAAAATCAATATTTACATACATGGTGTGTTGTGAGTTAATCTTGTGAGTTTGCTTGCAAGCAAATTTTATGTGACAGACACAGGTAGCCAATGGCAGAAAGATAGATCTCTGAATCTGTGATTCTGTGAGCAAATCAATCTGCCTGCCTGCTTTGCCTGATTTTGGATAAGTTGCTCTTTTTTTATAAAAAATTCAATATTTACATGTATTTATAATATTTACATACAAGCCATACCCAGCCAGTCACATGACCACCAAGCCACGCCCACAAATTAGGCCAGGGCCAGGAACCAGTTGTTAAGAAATTTGAATCCCACCCCTGCCTCTGTGTGTGTGTGTGTGTGTGTGTGTGTGTGTGTGTGTGTGTGTGCGAGGGGGAGGGAGAGGGAGAGAGGTTAGATCAAATCTCTCTCTCTCTCTCTCTCCCCCACCAACGTCAGCAAGCCACCGTCAGTCAAAATTCATGTTAGTGGTCCCCGGGATTTAAAATTATGAGTTTAGTGGTCCCTGAGGCCCAAAACGTTGGCAACCCCTGCTGTAAAGCACTATGGAGCAGTATATAAGTCTAAGTGCTATTGCTATATTTCAGACCACAAGATATTAATGAAGAAAACAATAAATCATCTTGGTCACATCCTGAGGGAGGAATAGAAAGAAAAGCTGAGTGTACCTAAAATTTCTTATTTCTATAAGAAATAAACAGAAGAGACAATAAGGGCTAACAAGCAGCACACAAAGAGGTACATTCTAGCACAATTTTCTGCCTTAGACTTCTGCTTATTTCCTTGTACTTTAATCAAAATCTCAGAAAAAACTGTGTAAGTTATGTCTTTTTCCTAGCCCTGATATTCAACTCCTCACTTTGTTCTCTACTCTGGTTCTGCTTTAAGATTTAAAATAATCTCAAATTCCTAGGTGAGGTTCTGTGATGGGCCAGCTGTCTCCAAAGTAGCAGATCAGTGAAGTGAACACTGGCCAGCAGTGATTTCTGGTCAGTGAAAGTCTTTCCAGATAAGGGAGAGAAGGAGAGATCGCCTATCTGAGCTCCAAACAGCTGCTCCTCTGGAGGAGACTGCAGGATGGAAGTCTTGCGGTTTCTCATGAGTAGAGCAGCTGGGGGCCATGGGAGAAAACTCACACTCGCACTCGCACTCACAATGCACGGCCTTTTATCAATTATCCTTTTTTCTCTCCAGTAGAGAGGGAAGGGTTGACAACTGACTCCTTGTGTACTGGCCATGAATGCATAAGTGTGCTCATAGACTGTGCCTCACTTGTGGGTGTGTATTGAGAATGTATGTAATCTGTTTGAGAAGATGGACATTCTGTACCTGAGCTAGCAACTTGTGCAAGCTGCAGATGGAACACATACCCCCTTTTAAAAGAGACTTAATAGGTCAGCTGGCTTGAGACTGCTATCTGTCCTTTAGGAGTACCTATGTAATGGATAATCATGCTTAAAACTGACACGAACACATTATACAGAGAATATTCCAATAGAGGAACATGTATCCATGTGGTAGATTGTTATTAAACTATTCAATATGCATTCAGTTTTCAGTACTCATATTTTTGTTTTATCTCCTGCCTCTTTAGAAATAGACTGTGGAAAACCACCCTGGCTGCCAAACGCAGACATTATCTGGGATAACAGCACAACTTTGGGCAGTACTGTATACTATAAATGCAAGGATGGATTTCAGTCTTTCGGAGAACATAATTTTTCACAATGTACAATATCTCACAAATGGGAAAACATTACTTTTGAATGCAAGGGTAAATATATTACCTCTTACTTTTATTCAAATATTATTTACGGGTAAATAAAAATCAGCTCCAAGTCCAGGATCATATCTGATTCCTTTTCTGTTGCCTCTGGAGCTCCTTCTTACCATACTGTCCAAAATTGATGACACAATTTTTGAAACAGTAATGCTGAAAACTACAGCATATATCCTAACATAGGGTTAATATTTTGAATATATAAAAACACTCTCCTCAATAGGAAAAAAATAGAAAATTCATTCCCCGCTAGATAGTGACGTGATCTTGCCCACATCCTGTCCATTGTCATGGTACCAGAAGGCTACTTTTACATCATAAATACAAATTTCTTTCTGGGGGAAAATGTCTCATTATTATTTCAAGTTGTTTATTCCTGATAACACGAGCAGTAACTAGTTTCGAATCAGAATGGTTATATGAAAAGTACATTTTTGGTAGATGATTCTCATCCCCTCCATTCTAATGGCTGATTCATAGTTTCCATTTTTATCTTTGGTTGTAGGCAGACGTTCCTTATCCAGACAACCATATTTTCCTGCCAACATTACATTAATTGTTTAACTGTTAAGTTTTAACTACTGCAACCATCTACCCAGTGAATGTAAGTGTTTGCAGCATGGAAGCCTGCACATATACAACTGTTCATACACTATTTTCTCCATTGCTTCACATGAAACCCAATGTGGTTTCAATGCTGCAGACATTTATGCTGAATGTACGTGCATTTGCCACCCGTACCACCCGCCACTGATATGACACTGGTTGCAGGGGAGTTTATTTGGTGCTTTTGAAGGCTCCAAATAACGAATGTCTAAATGAGGCTAAAATTAGGGTCTTCAGAACTAGGCTGTAAACTACAGACAATGGTGCACCTTTCATAGATATTATTCATTTTACTTATTGTCTTGTTTCCACTTTATCCTTAAAAATCAATCCAATCCCCAAATCAGGAAGCTTATTCTTCTCTAAAGCTGATTATAATCCATTGATTAGGAATTAACAGGGAGTTTTATAGTAGTGGTCTCTCTATCTAATCCTGCTTGCCACAATTACTGGGAGTTTGGGACAAATTATAGAACACAGTCTATTTTTATTGGACTCTTAAAAATAATCCATTTAAAATAAAGGAATAAACCCTCATGATGTGTAGTACAATATTTCAAAGTGTATTTTTTTAATAAAAATTCCTTCTGATCCCATTTAGAAATCATCTGTGGCCAACCTCCTGTACTGTCTTTCTCAAACATGATATGGAATGGGGCTACTCATCCAGGAAGTACCGTAGAATACAACTGCATGAAAGGTTTCTATTCCACAGGGACAAAAAGTCATTCTGTTTGCAGCAGAAATGGATCTTGGGAAATGTTGGATTTAAGATGTAAAAGTAAGTGCCTAAGGAAATCCTTGGTGTGATTGTTCTAGAAGTTGTTTATATGATTTATTTTATTCCATTGGTACATTCACAGTGTTACAGTGGGAATATCACTCTGAAAACAGAAGGAGAACAATATTACAGGTCTTTCCTGATCTAAGAACAGAAGAGATTTGTTTGAATTCCCCAAATATCTGAGCTACAATTTCAATTTTTTCTAAGAGATCTTCCAGTTCCCCAGAGTAGACTCTGTCTGTGTGTGTGTGTGTGTGTGTGTGTGTGTGTGTGTGTGTATGTGATCAGCTGGCAGCACTTGACTGTTCTTTTTAGATTCAGAAGCTAAGCTAGTTTAAAATTGGTTAGTGCTTTGAGGGAAAATCACCAGATAATTGTAGGATTTTGGAGGCCAGATTGTGAAATAGAAAAGACATTCTGAAAAGAAAATACATGAATTACTCCATATTAATCATCAAGCATTGAGCTTGACTTGAGGATATATCTATCTTTTATTGAACATCCTCAAGGTGGTAATTTGATTGGCCAGTTTAGGAAAGGCAGGCCTATACAGTCTCAAATTAAGATGCGTAAGGACATAGTAACTTATACATGTAAAAACAAAAAGATTCTTGACAAACATTGTAGAAGTAGAACAATCCTTCCCATAGCCTGATGCTATATAATATATTGAATTATAAGAATCTGCTATCAGATTAGGTTGTAATTATTATTTTTTAAAAAATTATTTAGTAGTAAATTATAGCATTGAGTCTCAAATTTTCAATAACAATAACCTAAGAACAGGGTTGGTAACCCTTAGTTACTAGTTTTTTCTGCTAAGATTGATTTACGCTGTGATCTACTGTGAAGGGCACAACTAAGTTAAACTACAATGAAATGAAGTATATTATCTGACACATTTGCCATCCCAAGTTTTCCCCCCAATAATTTTATTAAAAATTACATTTAAGAAATAAGGAAAATACAAAAAGCTAATACAAAAATACACACATACATACACAGAGAGGAAAAATTGGAGAAAAAAAATTTCCCCCTTCATTTCTAGCAAGTATAGCCAAAATTAACATCTTATCACTGTCTCTTAAAATACAAGATGCTTCTTCATTCCATACCTGACCCGATTTTCTATAAACCCATCTATACTCTTATTAATCAGGAAAAGTCCACGAAGAGTTAACAGAAACAATAACTTAAATATTTATATTTCCCCTCTTAAGCAAATTCCCTCTAACTATCTCTTCCAATAATCAAAGTCCAATCCCAATTAACAATTACGTATTGTAAAAGTAGGGGTGGGATACAACAGGGTTAACAACCGGTTTGGGATTTACGAGCTTCCCTTCAGGCTGCGAGCCTCGTGTCTGTAAATCGTCATCAGCAGCTGCCTGCTGAGAAGCAGCCTTTGAAACAGCCCTCTTTTCTTGCTTTTCTAACTGCAGCTGTGCCTCGTTCGGCAGCTGAAGTTGAAAAATTGGGAAATAAAGATCAGGTAAGAGCCCGGGTGGGTAGGTGGGCAAAAACATCAGCAGACATACAACCGGTTCTGTGTCTGCTGCTCTTTAGAGCTACCGGTTCTGCAAAGGTGGACAGAACTGGTAGAAACCCACCCCTGTGTAAAAGATAGTTTTACAAATTAATCCATTCCACTATATCAAACAATACCAAAACTAATACTCATCATCCAATTCCTGTCAAAAAAGTCCCCCATTAAAGATCACCAGAGATAACAGGCCATTATTTTAACAGCAATCAGAGAAAACAATTTTGTATTTTTATTTCTTTCCACCAATGATCTTTAAGCCTCACCAATAAAATTCCAGCATCTACTTTCTTATATTATCTTTGTCTCTTCTCTCAGAATTCTTGTCATCTTTATTAAAATCCTTTTGCAGCTCCACTGAAACAGTTCCAGGAATTCCACAAAATCCAGTGTAAAAAAATTCACATCTTTCTTTTGGTTTATTATTCATGTATTTTTAATTTTTTAAATTCATATTTAAGTTTCATTTGTAAATCCAGTATTTCCATCTCTTTCTTATAAGGTGTAGTTTTAAAATCTACCTTAAAGTCTGTTTCAATTTCATTTAGTTGGGTTTTATTTTCCTTTTCAATAGTATCTTTTGGTTTCATTATAAGGTTAAGAGCTCAAGAACTTCTTGGACCAAGCATAACATTTCCATTAAAATTTTGCTTAAAGCTATCTAAACATTTTGATTTTGTCACCCATTCACCCTTCTTCTTAATGTCTTTATAAGGCTGGTTTGAAAAGAAGGATTGTTCAGTTTTTAATGGTACAGTTTTCAGGTCTTGCATTTTAATAGAACAGTGCTGACATCCAGTGGCCTTCTTTATTAACAGCACACACATGATAAATCTAGTATTGCAGATTGAAAGTAAACTGGGCACAGGGACATAATGTAAAGTTAAGAGAATATGATTCTTCTGGAGCTACAATATCTTGCAAGAGCTTCATTTTTAATAATTAAGAGGAAACCTTTTGGTTCGCATTCATTGTCATGAGGGAAAGTGAAGCTTTTATTTTGCCATATATCTGTGTCTATTGGAGCTTGTTGATCTGGAAGAAATTGTGGAATTTGATATCATGTATTAGATTAGTGATTTGGAAGATAAGAATTGATTACTTATTTATGAACTGAAGCAGAATGTGATTTTAAGTTATGTATTTAATGCATATTGCATTTAAATACTACTAATTATATTATAGCTACTGGGTTTTTCTGTTTAATCTGGTTTGATTTGCAGTAAAGTCCACTTGAACTTTGTATTCCTAAATATGAAAATAGTTTGAAGCGGTTTCCAAACTCTTGCAATATCTAAGACACGGGGCCCCCAAACCCAGTCTGTGGACCAGCACCGGGCTCATAAAAAGAAAAAGAAAAAAAAACCCAGGAGATTGGACAAGATAAGGCTTTGATTGTTCTTACATTCTTGCTATTTTAATTTATAATGAAATTATCATGTATTGGTTAGCAGTACAAGATAAAAATAAGAAAACAGATTGATAAATGACTTTTTCTTTTTTCTTTTTATTCATTGTTATTTATTTATTTTTATTTGTCAGTTGCTTACAAGATAATAGGTATAAGTATATACATAGTGGTGAATATATGAAATGGGTACATATAAGAAAAATAAAAGAAACAATAGGACAGGGACGGTAGGCACATTGGTGCGCTTATGCACGGCCCCTACAGACCTCTTAGGAAAGGGGTGAGGTCAATAGTAGACAGTCTAAGGTTAAAGTTTTTGGGGTTTGGGGAAGAAACCGCAGAGTCAGGTAGAGTATTCCAGACATTGACCACTCTGTTGCTGAAGTCGCATTTTTCTTTTCTTTTTCTTAATTTTCTTAATGTTCTTTTTCTTAAGTCATTTTGCTAAATAATGTATATGGGTTGTTTTTGTCTTGTAGAAGTGCAAGACTTTGTTAATGTTACATGGAAAGATCCTTGTGTATCATGGAAGAGATATTATGGAAGCGCTGGAGTAAATGAGACTTATCAAGTTCGTGAGACATTTGATATTTTCTGTCTTTGAAAGATAAAATTGTCTTTGTTATTTAATACAGACAGACTGTCTACTGTAGGTATGAGTATATAAACATTTATTAAAATGCTAGTAATAAAGGCAAGTAATTTTTTGAAATAACATTATCTGGATGGCTATGACTTTCTCTAGCTGGGTAATGGATAGCATTATTCTGGATTCATTGTAAATTTACTGGAGATATTTGTAAAACTGGGAGGCTTTGGTAAAACAAAACCATTTTTAATCCAGATTTACTATCTTGCTCTAGTTTCTTGCTATTTTCAGAGTTATAAAATAGATATCTACACTATAAAACCCTTTAATATTTTTTTTGCCAATTTAATCACCATGCCTTCCCAGAGGATTACAATGTGGACAGGGTGAGCCAACTCGCTGTGGCCAATTCACCATAAGAAACTTGCCACACAACTCGCTGCAGGACAACTCGTTGTGGGACAAGATTTACACTAATATCAAATAAATGGTGGAATAGAGTAATTAAAGAAAGGATGCCAAAGGAGGGACAGAATGAAATGTGAATGACAAAAATTGAAATATTTTTTAATAGTTAAATTGAATTGTTAAAATGTCCCACCGTGAGTTGTCCCGCAGCGAGTTGGCTGTGGTGAGTTGGCCTCAGCAAGTTGCCCCATTCCCTGGTGAGAGGGTTCAGTGTCATGAGGGTAGCTCTGGGAGTGTTGCAGGAGTATGAGCTTCTGACACGATTACCCTTACTTGTAGGATCAAAAAGGGAAGAACTCTATAGTGAACTTTTGGGCAGATGATGTGAAAATAGTGGCTATGCTTGACAAGGCTGAGAGAATTTGATGAAAGGGAAAAATAGCAAATGGATGGGATTAAGCAGATTACAGAAAGAGATGGTGAGCATTCATCTATGTATGTATCAAAAGTTGAGCCCAACTCAGTGTCACGTAATTTAATTGCCATAATTTTTCTCTTCAAATAACTTTGGGAACCTATATTGTGATGCTACTCTTGTAGAACTATAATCTCTAGAATTCTCTGGAGTCTTGGAATTATAAATTTGTAAATATTATATTATAGAGGTAGACCTTGCTTTTTAGAATTCATTTCTCTTTTTGCTTACAGGTTACTATGTTGATGCTAGGAAATGAATCAAAGGAAGCAACTGATATGTTGATCAAACCCCCTGCCACTGAAATAGCTGTAAATGTGTGTTTGCAATTACGCCAACCCGCAAATTACACTGTGGAAATTATTGCAGACTCCATTAATTTGCGTTTACGGTTCAGAATAGCACATTCAGTAATTCATCCAGTGGTCGGTAGGTTCTGTACTTCTAGAAACTATTAACCATTAATAATAAACAGAAAATTTGCCTTAAATTATTATTGTGGAACACAAACTATTCTTCCAGATCTTATGATAATGAGAAAGAAGAGGAAGTTCATTTTCCCCCCAGAATATTGCATTGATGTTGATACTTCTCTCAGGGAAAAAAATGTTTGTATTGTATGGAAATGTGTTTCTGAAATATATATACACTGACACAAAGCGGTTTAGAAGCAAACAGGTACAGAAACAATCTGGAAGGGAGCAGAACCTTGCTCTTAAATTTGTATGTGTAAAGCTAATCTCATATTTGATTTTTTACATACCTGTACAATTTGGAGCAGTTTTAAATAATTTAATTGCCTTTGAAAATTGAAGTCTATATCTCTTAGAGAGCTTTAGATTCTATTTCTAAGACTGTAATTTCTAGAATTTGGGGGGGAAAGGTGGCAACTATTCCATCAGTTCATTTGTAGTGTGAATATTTCCTAAGGCAATTTTCAAGAAAAAAAAGCATTTTTTCCTGACTTAAAATTATAATGAACATGATAAGAATCACGCTATAGGAATTATTAATATAGTGTTTCCAAACAACACAGACATTGTTTTGCAATTCTGTCACTTCTGGTGGATAGCAAATAAGATTTAACAAGCAACATTGTTTTTGTCTAAAGAATATGAACTCTTTTTACTAACAAAATTAAAGAATAAATGTAATGTTTTGCATTTAATCATGCTTTATTCCTGTGGTTTGCCATTGACTTCTTTGATATTTTGTGAACTTTCCAATGCACTGTATAGTCCTGGTACATCTAGATAACCTCTTAGTAACAATGTCAGTGGTTTTCAAGATCAACCAAGATTAATTAACTAGGTGCTCCTTAAATTAGCTGAAATATATGGTGTAATTTACAGTGCAAAATTGGATGGTGAATTGTGGAGTTCTTGATATTCTCTGAAACTGGTTGTTTACTTGCAGACATTTTATAGCCAACATCTTCAGTGCCATTGAGTGTGGGTTTAGATATTTATGCAAAAGCAGTAGTTGTTCCTTGATGGAAATTTGCCTACATGCAAATTTCCCTCATTTGCATGCTTTCTGAAGCATTTGATGCCCATATGTAGTTCCAAGAAAAAAGAATATCTGTAGCTCTATGTTAAACTATACAATCCTTGGTACTATCTGAGCTTGCAAGGTTGTTTCTTGCAGAAAACATACAAATGGGCTATATTATATTATATTAATATTTATTTCTTGTCTAATAGTTAATTGTTACTTAGTAATTGACAGAGAATGCATTACATCAACCCATTAATGTAAAAATTAAAATTTGTGGTCAACTTTCAATGAGCGAATGGTACTAAAATTAAATGTTACATGGGATGGCTACGGATTGAGAAGAAATCTTGAAAAATTGTGAAGTTAAAGCACTATGAACAACAACAATGAAGTAATGAAGCTTCAAAGAAATTAGAACTGGAAATTGAACAAGAAGAGATTGGTGTTAGAAATGTTACTTTAAAAACAGGTAGTATTTCTGATCAGGAAAATTAATAATTCTGTAGGATTCAGAGAGGGGAAAAAGCTTGTCAAATGCTGGATTAAAATATACTTTAGCTTAGAAAATAGTGTGCTGAAATAATAAAAGGCTATAAAGTCATAGAAAGGCTAAGAAAGCCATAGAACAAAAGAACAAATAGGACTGGAGGATAAGTGTGCTGTATGGAGTATTTAGAGACAGGAAGGGCGGTTTCTTTTAACCCAGAAGTAATCAGGCAAGATAAGCAGCCAATAGGGAATGTCTTGGCTATAATCTTGGGAATTATATTTCAGTAACATTCTCTTTGCATTGCAGTGTTTTGATCTGAAAAGACCTATGAGAATCAAGGACAAGAGTAGCTTTAACTTACCAGGTGTTTTGGTCCCAGATCTCTGTTTTTATATATAAATTCACTATCTTTATTCATAAATCATTCCAATAAAAATAAGATTTGTAAGTATTTAATTCAGCTTCTTCCACTTCCCTTTTCCTTTCCAGAAAAGACAATTTTCAACAATATCTCCATATTTAATGACACCTGTATTAAATGGCACAGTGCCCCAGGAAGAAGACGGTCTGAGGAAACCTACCTAGTAAGTTTGACACAGTTGGAAAGTCATGGAAGAGCTTTGAGAAATATCTTTTTCACACTTCTTTTGATGGTGAAGTTTCAAGAGTGACATTGTTGTCTCAAATACACAGGTTGACCCATTATCCCTTCAGATTCATGGGCTTTGTTGATTTTGGTAGCTCTTTAGCTGCCTCTTCAAAAGCCGAAGTGGAACTAAGGTAAGTCCTTGACATACGATTGTAATGGAGCCTGCCCATTATGGTTGTATGTTGTTTCAGTCATCAGTTGGGTTGTCATGTGACCAACCCAATTTTATGACCATTTTTGCAGTGGTTGTTAAGCAAACACAGCAGTCATTAAGCAAACCATCACTATGGTGTGATTTAGTCAAAAACTGGAACTGGCAAAACTCTCATATAACACAGTCAAGTGATTGCAGGCATCCATAAATGCCAAGCACCCAAAGTGTAGCCATGTGAGGGGTGGGGACGACCATTGGAACCAAGTCCTTTTTCTAGGTACATCAACACTTCCAACACTTGCAAAGTGACTAGTTAAGTCAAGAACTACCTGCAAAGGAATAGATTTATAGATTTATTTAAATGTATTTTCCCTGAAGTATTTTTGTCAGGTAGCATTGAATTACAAGTATTCTTGTGCTTGTTATGAAAAACGGTTATGTTATACCTCTTCTCTTCTCTAGATTGTGATAAAGTGTATGAGCAGGCCTCTAAGGTATAAAGCAGGTGCCCTTCAGATGCTGCAGAACTACAAAACCCAATAGCACAAGCCAACTTTAATAAACCTAAAGAACAAGGCAATCTTCCTCTCAATGTACAAAAATGTAAAGTGGGGGTGGAGTGGACTTCCTGGGCCTGTTGAATGATTTGCAGATGCAGCCTTTAACTTGCTTATCCATGCATACCCATGGATTGTGAAGTCGACCTTTCTTTACCTTTTCCTCTCTGCCTGGTGGACTGCTCTCGACAGAAATCTGAACAAATCACTTTCAAGAGTTTTGACATAAGGTTCAGTGCATGGATTATTTTTTACCAAGAGCCACGGTGGCGCAGTGGTTAGAAGGCAGTATTTCAGGCTAACTGCCCACTGCCAGGAGTTTGATCCTGACTGGCTAAAGGTTGACTCAGCCTTCCATCCTTCTGAGGTTGGTAAAATGAGGACCCAGATTGTTGGGGGGCAATATTCTGATTCTGCTTAGATAGGGCTGTAAAGCTCTATGAAGCAGTATATAAATCTAAGTGGTACTGCTATTGCTATCTAGTTTGACGCTTTCTGGATTCCCCGACCACCCCACCAGTTATTGTATACATTTAGCCCAGTTTTCCTCAATCCATACCTTCCAGATCGTTTGGAGTGATCCACGTTGGCTTCCAATTCACCAGGAAGCATCAGGTTAGGGAAATCTGCTTGTTTATCATGCCTTGTATTCAATTGTTTCTTCTCAAAGTAGACATTTTTTCAGTATGATTATATTTAGATTGTCCATTAGTGTCATACACACGGCATAATTCACAGTGTCAGATATGTTTAATTATGCATTTCTTGTTACAGATTCACCTAGTGGGTCTACGCTGGTATCAGAAGGAATTCAGTCACGAGACGAATCTTAACTTTACCACAGATTCTTGGAATCCAGAATTGTGCCTCAATTTATCTTCAGGCAGCAATTACACTGTAAACATCTCCTCTGCTGACCGAAATCATAGTGTCCTCATCCACCTGAGTGTCCCATTAGCAGGTAGCTGGCCTTGATTTACATTTTTTTCTTGTTTTTTTTTCTCATCCCAAGGCTGTTCCTTCTGTATGAGAATCTATAGCAACTGAAGATACCTCACATTCTTCAGGGCCAGCTTCCATGTTTGATTAAATAATTTTATATAGTCAAATTTTCAGTATTTCTGCACAAATAAAACATGACCTGTTCTCATGAGTTATATTTTTACATACGAAGCAATGATATTATGTTCTTAATAAGCTAATAAAAGTGGGAGATTGTTGCTTAACTGTCCTTCCTTCAGTGGCTCTTCATTCCTTATTAATGAGCATGTTTCCCACACAGAAAATAGCCTGGGCCCATTGAGAGGACCCATTGTTCTGAATTGGTATTTTTATTTTTGCAGGAAATAGGAAATAAATGCCGGTTTCTGGCAAAAAACATTGTGAATTGTGGTCACATGACCATTGGATGTGGCAAACAATAATAAATGTGAGCTGGTTGCCAAGCATCCCAAATGCGATCATGTGACTGTGTGGAGAGCAGCCATTGGAACTTCAAAACTAGGCCATAAGTAGCTCTGGGGTGGTTGGTTGTAACTTTGAACAATTGCTAAGACACCAGTCATAAGATAAGGACTCCCTGTCAAACTGGTGGCCCATGGGCCTGATGTGTCACACACAGGCCATGCCCACCCCGGCTGCGCAAAGGCAAAAAAACCATCGTGATATATCACAATACGTTATGTGACACGATCGAGTTTGGCACCTGTACTGTGTCTAATCATACAGCAATTTTTCCCAAACTGAAGTTCTTCAGATCTATTGGACTTCTCCTTCCAGAATTCCCATCCAAAATTATAGAAATTGAATTAGAAAAACTGCTAGTGATTCAGGAGGAGTTCAGATTGGTCCAGAGGGGGAACAGAGCATTCCAGAGTTCTATGCAATATTTTAGTTTTGAATCAGTGAGTTTTACTCATCCCTATCATATATCAGGTACTGAAAACAATTTAAAATTAAAAATAATATTTCCCCAGGTCACTGGGATACACCTCAAGTGCTATCTGGAATCTTGCTGAATCCATCAGGTATATTGAATCTTTCTAGAGTGCACTAAGGATATAATTATTAATGTATAACAGAATTAATGATGGTCAATAGTTCATTTGTAGGACCAGGACCAAATAATGACAATATACATACTGGCAGCACTAAGAAAGGTATATAAAACGTTACTGACTGCTGTCTCCCAATGACAATGTGCTGTTAAATGTAAATTTACATCTGTTTGGGCTTTTTAAAGCTTTGGAACGACGGGAAAACGTCTGCTCAAGAAGAAATACTTGCCATTTTCCCCCCCTTCACATAGTTTAAGGGTTGAGGTTTGGAGCCTCATGAGGAGATGGGCATTTTGGGGCAATAGACAGTAGTTGCCAACAGTGCTGGTAGGCTAGGCCTTTTCGGCCAAGAGATTTTTTTAAAAAAAGCTTAAAAAAGCTTTTGGTTTAGTAGATTAATCTCATTTTTATAAATCAGGCTACATTTTCTGTTAATAGTCTGTTAACCTTTGTCCTGTTTTATTGTTGCCAGTTCTGATATGATTTGATTTTGCTGCTTGTGTGTTGTTTAGGATTCCTAATGAAGAGGAATGTGAAATTTTAAAAAGAAAGAACGAATGAATGCTGAATGAATAATTTTTTTAAAAAAATGCTATAATAATAAGGACCGTCTATTTCTTTTTTAGATCCACCATCGCCACAAGTAGAATTCATGTCAACACGAGACTTTATACCATTATTGAGTTTTCTGAAAGTGGAAGGAAGAAATGGTCCAATCAGGTCTCTGGCTTTTATGCTACATATTTCAGACACCCAAGAACGCTTACTTCCATGTAATTGTTTTGTTTTTTTTAATGCTACTTGCTCTGATTGTTTCGTTTCCTGTCCATTCAAATATTACTGTCGTTCAAGGAAATACCACAAGTAGTCCTTGACTTACAACCATTCATTTAGTGACCTTTCAAAACTACAACGGGACTGAAAAACAGTGACTTATGACTGGTCTTTACACTTACAACCATTGCAACTTACAAACATTGCAACATCCCTAGGGTCACATGATTAAAATTCGGGCGCTTGGCAACTGGCATGTATTTTGGACAGCTGCACTGCTCCAGGGTCTCGCAATCACCATTTGTAACCTTCCCAGCCAACCTCCGACAAGCAAATGGGGAAAGCTAGATTCACTTAACATTTCAGCGACCCATTTAACAGTGGCGGCAAAAAGGTCATAAAATGGAACAAAACTCATTTAACAACTGCCTTGCTTAGCAATGGAACTTTGGGGCTCACTTGTGGACGTAAGCCGAGGACTACCTGTGTACATGCTCATACGGATTTGTTCCTCTTGCATATGGATTGATCTTTATCATCCCAAAGTGCTCACTAGATCATTCTGGTTAGTTCGTTCAGTTGACTCTTGAGTTTGTTCAGAGGCAGGTAGGAACTTTCACCCTTTCACCATATTCAGAAACATTCATTCTGGGAGGTTTTTGAAGATAAGGAGTACTGACAATCATTTAATTTGCACTAAGGAAGCTGTTTGTTTTGGAAAGGGAGAAGAAATTCCCTAACAGTGAGAACAATTAAACAGTGGAACAGCTTGGTAGGCCCTCCATCACTGGAGGTTTTTAAGAGGAGACTGGACAGCCACTTGGCCGGAATGATATAGGGTCTCCTGCTTGAGCAGGGGGTTAGACTAGAAGACCTCCAAGATCCCTTCCAGCTCTGTTCTGATTGATTCTTGTTTCTAGTGGCCAGGGCTGGAATGGCTGCAAATAGTGGGGGTTAATGTTGGCCACCTGAGCAACGGCAGCATCTTGAAGAAAGTCAGGCTAGGATGTAAAATTCAATAGCAATAAAAATAGTTCTTCGCATGACTTGATGCTTTTATCTTTTCATTTCTAGTTCTTACCAAGTGATTGTCATTCCTGGGATTCCGCTCTGCAACTTTAATTGCTACTCCTTGACCAACCTCTCCTACTTCAGCCAAGGTTCAGAATCCGACAGCTACG
Organism: Pseudonaja textilis; assembly: GCF_049901715.1. Classification (NCBI taxonomy): domain Eukaryota; kingdom Metazoa; phylum Chordata; class Lepidosauria; order Squamata; family Elapidae; genus Pseudonaja; species Pseudonaja textilis. The sequence goes on from NC_141991.1 coordinate 175,264,786, forward strand.
TGACAGCTGAGTTCTCAGCCCAGAGCATCCCTGAGAACAGGTTGACATTTGTTCTCGGAGACCGACTCTATTATGGAGGATTTTATAACGCTCCCTTGAAACCAAGAAAAGCGTATTGTATTGTACTTAGGACTGTCAGCAAGTGGAATGGGGTAAGAAGGCTGTTAAAATGCTTCCCATTCTTTTGCTCCTTTTATCTTGGCATTTCAACAGATTCCTGGGCAGCTTACAAAACAGAAGTTTGTAATGAAATAAATTGAAAACAAAGGCTTTCAAACATGACCATGCCAAAAAGAGCATAATAGTATTTAGAAAACTGCAAAACAATCGATACAATTTACAGAGGATAAGAAAGTCTGAGAATATAGAAAGGTGTTTACCTGTCTCTTTTAAGATCAAGAGAGATTTCAGTTAAATTGACGTGATATTAGCTCAGGCAGCACTGCGACATGCACAAGGCGAGGACTGGTAATAAACCTACATTTGCAATGTCATCGTAACGTCCGATGGTCACTGAACGAGGCAGTTGGTAAGTGAAGTGAATTATTGATTTTTTTTAAAAATCAATAATTAGAGCGTGACTACCAAATGGATCGCCAATCAAAGCTTCAATCCCAGGATCCTCAAGACTCTGAATATATTTCCTGTCAGGGAAATATAGAACAAGAGGAGGGCCTTGTTTCTCCTCCATTTGCTAAGACCTCTTCCCTGACCCCCAAAGTGAAATTCAGACGATACTGAATTAAGCAATCAGTCAACTCAATATTGATATATTTTGGATATTATGTTGACCCATTTCTATTATTTCTCTGTTTTGATTTTTTTTTTAAAGTAGGGAAGCACAGGGCAGGAAATGTGATGTGACCTGTTTTAAGATTGCAGATCATGGTAGTGTGTGACGAAGTACAATTGTTTCCAGGGTTATTTTATAAAGAGAGAAAAAAGAAACTCAGTGATCAATACATTTATGATGGTACAGGTAGCCTTCGCTTACCGACTGCCTCATTCAGTGACCATTCGAAGTTAGGATGGTGTTGCAAAAGTAGATCTATAATCAGTCCTCATAGTGCTCCCGTGATTGCCATTCGGGCATTTTGTAACTGTGGCAGTATCTTTACAGTAACATGATCATCGTTTGAGTATTTTGTGACTGGCACACTTTTACGATGGTCTCAGCAATCTGCAGTCAGGTGGAACTAAGGATCAGATCAATTCTAATTTTCATTTTAATGAATCTGCATTGTATGCTAAGAAAAGCTGCATGCCAAAACATGGAGGAATGAATATGTAAAATAGCATTTTATTGCTTTCTTTGCATATTATGGCAGAGTGCCATGCAAAAACGTAGAAATTCTGTGAAAGGCATGCAAATATTTTTTTTCAGAGAAGTTTTAAATTCAAGTTGGGAGACTGGGTAGAAAAATGTAAGATGATCTATAAGAGAGTGAGGAGCACCCACGTTCTAAAATCGAAAGATCTGCTCATCCTTATTGAGAATTAAGAGTTTTTTATATGTATTGAGAAAAAATAATATACATTTATGTGGTTTTTTTCCCCCCTCAGATGAGAACACAGTCCTGTGTAATATGGGCCCATATTAGAGGTAGGTTTTCTGCTGAAAAAAATAATTTTGGGTTGTTGAGGCAGAGACAAAATGATGGGGGCAGGGGGAGAACTTTTCCAAGGATACACATAAGAATAACTCACATGGGAACAGCTCTTTACGAAATGGTTTTTTTTCCTTCTAAATTGTCAAATGAAGTACTATTAATAACAGTTTATTATTACCCCCACATTGTTGCAAATCTAGATTTCAAATCTAGAGACAGACACGTTAACATTAACAATACCATTACACTTTTCGAAACAAGTTACATTCCTATGATTTGATGTTGGTAAAACCCTTCCAGTAGCTGCAGAATAGGGAGCATTTTCAGGAGATAGATTAAACAGAGGGCAGGTTTATGTGCTGCTCAGCCTAATTCAAAAATCCCTTCAAGCAAATAATAAGAGAAAAAGAGAGAAAGGTGTCAGGATGGAAGGAAAAAGGATGTATTTTGTCTTCTACCCTCGCCTTTGCTTGCTTCAGCCCCACTGATCAATTGACATTCAATGAGATCAGTTCTTTGCATTAATTGCTGAAAGGCTTGTGGAGGAAACTAGATTGCATTGGATCAAATGCATTTTGTGCCATGCATCAGGTGTTACACACATCCCAGGTTCAGTCTGTGGTTGCTCACTCACGCAGTCACAATCTGTTGAGGCATACAGAATCTGTAAGCCTTCCCACTCACCTTTTTACCTGGGTTTTCCAGATAGATGTCGCTAGAGCAGACAAGACACACAGCCTGGGTCAGCAGCTGGGAGATAATTAGGAACACGTGCGTATCACTAACCTCACAATCGATACAAAAGCTACAAGTGGCGCAAAGAGCAATGCAACGATACATGCTTGGCATTATAAGACAAGATAGAAAGACCTGCACACGAATTAGACCAGGGGTCGCCAACCTTTTGGACCTCAGGGACCACCAAACTCATCATTTTAAATCCCGTGAACCAGAGACCCTGGGAAAATCCCCCCAAAAGTCTGCAGGAAAATTCTCCACCCTGTTTTCCTACCAATCGATCATTTATTTGGGATCGCAGGATACTGTCTCCAGCTCTGTTTTCGGGGAAGAGAGAGAGAGAGAGACTTTTGGCTTCATGCAAGGAAAGCAGCAGAAGCAGCAGAAGTCTTTCTTTTTCTCCCCCAAACTCCACTAGAAATGAGTCTTTGTGAGACTTGTCACACCGGCGCAGCCTCTTGGAGCTGGATGCCTTGCAGGGTCCCAAAGACTCGTTTCTGGTGGAGTTTGGGGGAGAGAAAGAAAGACTTTGGCTGCTTTCCTTGTGTGCAGTCAAAAGCAGAAGAAAGAAGCGGAAAGAAGCAGCTCAGTGGCCAGGCAAGGTGTGTGGGGCTCATGGGACAAGTTCCCCCCCTCCCTTTCCCCCCTCCCCTCACTACCTTGTGTTGTTCGCAATACAAGTGATGCAAGCCTTATGTTCCCACAGGTCATGTGGGCAGCGCAGCCTTGTATTCCCACGTAGCTTGAATTAATTGCTTTGGGGGGTGTTTTGGGAGTGACATTTCTCTGCAGACCACCAAAATTTTCTTACAGACCACCAGTGGTCCCCGGCCCACTGGTTGGGGACCACTAAACTAGTGAACAAACAAAAGTATATAATATCAAGAGAGTAAAAGAATTGAAATGGAAATGGGCTGGTCACACAGCAAGAAGAACTGTTGGATCAAGACAGTCATAGAAGGGACCCCACTTGATCAAAAGCGTCCACAAAATTGACCTAAAACAAGATGGATCGACGACATCAGCAAGTATCATGGAGGCCCAATTGACAAAAGAAAGCTCAGGACTGTATGAGTTGGAAATATGCGGAAGAGGCCTTCATCCTGTAGTGGATAGACAATGGCTAAAATGATGACGTGCAAATCACTTTCAACTGAACACTGGGGCTTAGCTCTACACAATACATTAACTGAAAATGCAGTTTGCTAATTTAGGGTGTAGTGTGTAGCATAACCCGGGTATTTTACAAATGATGCTTTGTAATTGAAATATGTTGAATGAGCCCAGTCAACAGAAATTTATTCTGAAAACCGGTTCCCTCATCCTCTAGGGTTTCCCTCCCAAACTGTTAGATATGGACCATGATGTGTCACATTTAATTGTAGGAGGAGAGCTGTGTCAGCCTGTGGTACCCCAGAATTAGGAGTCTGATGGCATCTTTTCCAACTAACAAACGTTATCAAAAGGCATAGCTCATTTTGTCGGATGCAACTGATATAAGATTGAAATTGCAATGAGGATGAAATTGTCAGTGGGCAGGTGTTTTGTGGATTGCTGGAATATATATATATTTTTAATAGGGGACACTTCGCACAAGTTATAATTTGATGGTGGCTACAAATGCTGAACTTCCTTTGCTTATCTCTTGAACGTTCCTCTCCCCTGGAAACAGTTCTGGTTTTGGACTCACTGTTGCTTTTAATTTGTTTCTAATAATACGCAAGAGATGGCCTTCATATCAGAACAACGAGCCTCTCAATTTAGTTTCGCCACCATTCAATATTCTTCCTATTTTTAATAATGTCTAAAGAGTTACATGCAGTACTGATGATAGTCTTTTGCTTGTACTTGACTTGTACAACTTGTTCAGTGCAAATTGCAGATCAAAGGGGAGATTTCTGGGCAATTCCCACTGCAAAGTGTGGGAAAACAAAGAATAACTAGTGTGGGGGTGTATTTTGAATGCTTACAGACCTTTCTTTGCTAAATTCCTTTGTTACACATTTTACAATTGATAAATGCTATTTTATCTTTTCTTTCTTTCAGATATAGCATTCCCAGTGCAGCATTTGACTATTGTTATTTTAAGCTCAGTTGCTGCTATCAGTACCATCTTTTTATTACTACTCTGCCTAGCATGGTAGGTAACATTGTGTGACTTGTACATTATTTAAGTTCAAAGACCAGTTATTCCTTTCACAACGAGTTCAATCCATTAAGCAATAATTGATGCTGGAGATAAATTTCTCCAGCAGTTATGTAATTATTGATGCTTGGGGATCTTCAACGCAATCATTTTTAATATACAATCTTTTAGAGTTAACCTTAAACTTTTTTAGCAAAAATAATCAAAAGCTGGTCTATATTTTTCTTAGAAAAATGTTCCAGGAGCAGCATACTAGCAATGTCACTGATCCTTTTTATCATTTAAATTATTAAAAAGAAGAAAGAACAATTTATGGTTTACTAAGGCTCTATATTGTAAAATGAATAAGGTGTATAGCTAGAGAGACAGAGATAGAGATACGAAAGAGAACATTAGCACTATTAAGAGTTCATTTGTGTAGAATTTAAAACATTAAGGTACCAGGCTAGAAACTGGGAGAGTCTGAGTTCTACTTCTGCCTTAGTATTGACGCTAACTGGGGGACTTTATTTATATATATTTATTTATATATGAAATTTAGAAAGTCCCAATCTCCCTCATAGGGAGACTTCTTTGGACCAGTCACTCATTGTCAAAGTGCTAGGAAGAAGGCAAAGGCAATCTGGTTTGATCCAATAGACCAGTGGCCCCCAACCTTTTTTGTGCTGTGGCCTGGTACCAGCATCACAAAATGATCTGCGGCCCGGTACCGGCATCAGCACGCATGACAAGGAAAGCCGAGCTGAGCGACTGGCCAGCCAGCCGTCCCCCGCTTCTCCCTGCCACCTTCAACTCCTCCTTTGTACCTTTGTTGATGGGCTTCGCTTCGGGACGGCTTCGGGACGGTCGCTCGGCTCGCCTTGCCTCGGGTGCTGAAAGAATCCTCGCGCCATAGTTTCGTTCGAAGCCCCCCCTTTGATGAAACTAAGGCGCGAGGATTCCTTCAGGACCCAAACGCCGCTTTCCAACCGGAAAAGCTCACCCGGAAGCACTTTCTCGTCAAACAAGATGGTGGCGCCCAGCAAACTGGCGGCCCGGTAGGAAATGTTCCACGGACCGGTACCGGTCCGTGGCCCGGTCATTGGGGACTCCTGCAATAGACCACTGTTTAAACAACATACCCATTTCTGAAGTCAGGCATTAGAAAAATGTATACTTTGCTTTACAAAGGAGGCAAAAACCTCTTGCTTTTCATTCTAGTCCTGCCTGGCTTGGTGACCTTGAGCCAGTCATTCTCTCCCAGCCCAACTCACCTCAAAGGATTGTTGTGTGAAAAATTAGGAGGAAGGATTGTGTGCATTCCCTACCTTGAGTTATTTATAAAAATAGTAAAGGCAGGATATGAATAAATAAAATTTCCCTTAATCTGAGCCTTTCCTCAGAATTAATAGGTTTAATCCATGTTTCCCATTTCTGGTGGCTCTGTGACTGCACATAATTTTGTTTGTAGATAGGCAAGATCCCATTTCCAGACAGGTCTACTGGTTTGGAAGTTTTAGATTTTCAGCCAGGAATACTATCAAGAATCTCTGTTCTGTTCTGTTCTGTTCTGTCTTTTCCTTAGATGTTATCTGGAGTGCTCAATGTACCTGCTTTTATTTAGTATGACGGTCAGAGGGGACTGATTAAGGAAAAATGGCTCATTCTCATTCAGAAATAGTTTGTATTTAAAGAGAGAGGAGGAAAGTTTGTAATCTTTGAAGAAGAAAAAATAATCGGATTCTTTAAATCCCAAAGTAAAAGTTCCAAGTTGTGCAGAAAAAAAAAGCAAGATATTAACAGTATGTTTCAAAAGAATTATCCAACATGAGACTTCTAAGTAGGTTTTTAGTTGAATTTATAATTCAAAGGGCTCTGTGATTTTTATTGAAGATACAGTTAAACAGTAAACTTAATTCTGCAGAAAACGTAGAATGCAAGCAGAATTGCCTTGACATGTCAAACAAGTAAACTCTGTCTAGGCCAAGGGTCTTCAAATTTGGCAAGTTTAAGACTTGTGGATTTCAACTCCCAGAATTCCTGAGCTAACATGACTGGAGGAGGAATTCTGGGAGTTGAAGTCCACAAGTCTTAAAGCTGTCAAGTTTGAAGACCCTGATCTAGGGAATAGTTGGGGAAAGGAAGGAAACCGAAAAGCTTTTTTTGCCTGCTAATTAACAATGGAATTAGTGAAAAGCTATTCTTTTTTTTCAAACCTTTAACTTAGATTTCACTACCCCTTTTATCTATTTTTCTCAAAACTCTTTTAAATGTTGCTAATATTTTATAGAATGGAAAATAGAATAGAACAGAACAGAACGGAATGGAACAGAATAGAATACTTTATTTGGCCAAGAATGATTAGACACAAAAAGGAATTTGTCTCTGGTGCAGAAACACTCAGTGTACATGCAAAACAATATCATCATCATCATCATCATCATCAATAAGAGGAAGGAGTAAAGAAGATAATAAGAAGGATACTACAATCATACTACATGGGTAATTGTAGCAATAGCTACAGACTTAGATAGACTTATATACTGCTTCACACTGCTTTTACAGCCTTCTCTAAGCAGTTTACAAAATCAACATATTGCCTCCAACAATCTGGGTCCTCATTTTATCCACCTCGGAAGAATGGAAGACTTGAGCTGGTCAGGATCAAACTGCTGGTAGTGAACAGTAAGTTAGCCTGCAATATTGCATTCTAACCAATGCACCACCACAGCTATACATAGACATTAGATAGCACTACGAGAATTAGATGTTTTTCAGATTGATGGCACAAAGGAAAAACCTGTCCCTTGGGCTGCATGCCATCCCAAGGAGAGGGGTTGAAATAGTTTATGTCCAGGATGTCAGGCGTCTGTAGATATCATGTCAATTCTTCTGATCCATGCAATATATAGTATACATGCAATATACAATATATGCAATGCATTATTACTATCTCTTGTCTGTCTGTCTGTCTATCATCTATCTATATTATATGACTACTCTGAAGAGTGATTTAAATATTAACACTGTAATCATTTACCTATTGATTTTTCTACTGTATTATAAACGTATATGTTCACATGGAACTCTTTTAATAGGATCTGCCTGTATGTTTTACTTTTCAAAATTATTACTTGTGTGAATCTTATAAAAACTTATCACTAGAGACATTATATCCCGCTGTTTTCTAAGTGATTCAGACAGATTATATATTTGTTAACCAAACAAACTTGATAAATTTTGCTGCTGAGAAAGCTAAGCTACTAAAATATCTGAGTTGGTACATTTGTATTTGACTAATGACTATCCTTGTTACTTTGTCTTATTTTCTGTGTTTCAACCGGTTCAACTGTGCTTAACTTTTTTCATCCTTTCCCCAATGTTTATCCCGCTCTTCTCTGCAGCAGCACATTCAACTCCAGCTGAACCCCCAAGAAAATGTTTTTTTGATAGACTGCATATTTATCAACTGCTATCAATACTGCCCAAGAAAGCAATGCATGGTTCTGCAAAGGCTTTTGTCTAATAGATACAACTCCTGGTCATTTGGAAGAGAATTAAAACAAGACACAGAAATACGGACCTATCCTTCAGTGCTCAAGAGGAGGAAATCCATATGCAAAATGCCATCTCTTGCCTTCCCTTTTAGAAATGGTTTTCATACCATGTTTTCTTCATGTAATTTTCAATCTTGAAGCTTGTTATGTTTGTTTACACACATACACATTTTATGTACAGAGCAAACTTGTGTGTCTTCTGTTTCAATTCATGTTAAGACACTGAATTTATTTTTAGATGGGGAGTTACTAAATATTTTTAAATAAGAACCTTTAGTAACTCTTCTTTCAAAAATAAAGTAAACCATTTATGTTAGAGGCCCAAGTTAAAACCAAAAATGCACATTTCCAAAAATGAGGCAAAACTGAATTTGTTTTCCTTTGGAATCAAGAGGACTTTTCCCTTTATTTCAATAGAATCTATGCTTACTTTTATAATTTGGATCCATTCAGTAGGTGCACATTTCTACTGAGTTGTTTAATGGGACTAGATTTAACCATTCTTTTTTTAACATTCTCAGAACTTTCAGAAAATTTTATTACTTTTATAACTTGCAAAGAAGCAAAATTTGATGAAATTTTAATTTAGCAAGAATTTTACAGTATTTTGTAGCCTCCCACACTTCCCACATTGCACTTAAGATTATGATGGAATATCTTTCAAAGGATTTTTTTTTTTTAGATTAGAAGCATGGGCAGAAAGCAGGAAGAATGATGATATTCATTTAAGTCTTACAATTATTAGCTTTTAAAGATTACAGAAGGAAGGGCTGACATTGAGGCTGATGTCTTCAACTTTCTGGATGGTCTCTTGGAGGCTTAACACATCTATTTTGAAGCTTTAAGTGAAAAATATAAAACTTGCATTAATTTTCTCTTTAAATTGAAAATGCAAAAACTCTCCCATCAAAAACTGATTTTGCTATTTAATTGACACTCTTGGACATTCTGTAGCCTTGGGCTGCAAATTACTAACCTCTGATGTTCCATGATCTGCAAAGGAAAAAAAACCCATTACATTTTCTATTCAAAAGTAAAATTGTTTCAAAAACAAAACAAAAACCTAAAAGAATTTTTGCAAGCAAAATGCAAGAGACAAGACAGATTTCTTTCATGGAAGAAAACATTGGGCAAATTGGAAGATACATTTTAACACACTCTCAAATCCAGGAAACTGCTAACTGAGATGTATTTGTCCTTAGAACTTTGTTTTAAATGTAGTTTTTTACTTAATGATTTTAAGAAATAATTGGCAGAATCAGTTAAGCAGAAATGTTTACAGAACTTTGATGATCACTTCAGTATTAAAGAAAAGCATTTATTTTTCACTGAGTTATCCTTTTCTTCCTTATTTTGAAATGTATTGTGATTTTAGTAATGTTCCACATCACACAGCCTTCCTTCCTGTGGCTATCAGGCTTATGTAAGGCAAGTAAGTTACATAATTGTGTAAAATGTACTTGTTTTTTTCTCTCTCACTCGCTTTCCAACCAAAAATATGAGCTGTTGCTATATTACACTCCTTGGCGCTTTAACAAATTTAAGAGCTCTCCCGGGCTCTTAGTGTCACTGTCTGATGTCTACATATAGGTCACCTTTGGTGAACTTATTGGCTATTTTCATCTGTAAGATGTTAAAATTTTGCAAAGAAATCTAGAACTTTATCATTGTTAATTTGTCCCAATTTTCACATTGCGGCACCCATCTCCCTACTGCAGGCATCAGGAATTTTCTTCCCAAGCACCCAGTATATGTTCAATTTTTAAAAACAGTAACCAGCACCATTTTTAAGCATCAAATTACAACCCAAATTGTCTCGGTGAAGGATTTTGCATTCAGATTGAAAAAAATTTGGCCTCCTGTCCACTCGTCCTAAACAGAAAGGGACTTTTAGGTGCTGACCCTTAGCCGCACCCCCTTCCAGCCAACCGCGGTTACTGAACCAAAGTGGGCTTTCCTCCACCGCTGGCCCTCCTTGCGATTGTTCATCATTAATGCCTCCCCTTTCCTCCACCCCCAACTCTTCATCCTGGTCCATTCCCCAAGGCATGATTTTACCTTCCTGTTTGGCTGCTCTGGATAAGTAGTTGCCAGCCAATCAGGAAGTGGGCAGGCAACACGGGATTGACGACAGTGCACAACTGGGATCACATGGGATGTGGGGGTGCAGTGTGCGATGGGCGGGGGATTGGGAGTCAACGCAGAAAGACCAAAACCTGGCCTTTCTGCATTTAGCTTAAATTGCTGATTAACTTAGCTTCTCTGTGCAGCTGCAAAATTGCAGCAATGAAATAATAATAATGCACTAAGCGGAGGAATATGTTGGCTGCCAGGAGTTTAATCCTCTTGATTAGCATGGAGCAACGACAGGAGTTGGTAAACAGGACCAGCTTCCAGATTTCACCGGGCCATAAAGAAGAGAAAGCAAAGCCCGAAAGCCCTCTGAGCTTGTCACAAATATGGAGTTGGCACTTTGCAATGCCCAAGCTGGCCGGCTTCATGTATTCTCAGTCGGTTGATTTTTAAAAACAGTAACCATCACCTCTCCACTTGCAGAGCCCTTGGATTAGGAGGGGGTGGTTCTGGCTTCTCGCCTGAGCTCTGTCCCTCACGTTCCTCCTGCATCTGTTCCTCCCTGCCTGTAGGCCTTATTACTTCACAAAAACCTTGTCTGGACTGACTCTGCCCTTCCCCAGTTTCCTCACAAGGCCAACGGAGCTGCCCTCTCCATGTCTGGCATTTCTTGTTCCAACTCATCTTCCCTCCCAGATTCATATTCCGACGGGGTCATAACAACACCATTTTTAAGCATGAAATTCCAAATCTTGTCCCAAAGTCCGTTTTTGCATTTCAGTTGAAAAGATTTTTGGCTTCCCAGCACCTGTTTTCTGACCAGGGGACCCAAAAGGCTCGATTTTGCATTCTAACCATTGCCCTACCACGGCTATTTTATCAACAGGGAAAAATAGAAGTGTGGAATTATGGCAAAAGAAGGCAAACCTCTCAGGTTTGCTAAGCTTTGACGAATACTTCCTTCACCTGAGATCTTCCTGGAGTGTGTGACATCTGTGATTTAACAGATTCTGGAGCTGGAAACAGCCTAAGTCAGTTGTTCTTTTTAAAAAGTCTCTTTAACAGCAAATGTCATGGCTTTGTTAGATCCTGGTTTGGAGGAGGAAGAGGAGTTGGAACCAGGACTATCCAGCCGGGAGGGCATTGCTCTGTAATTGACTTCCTGATGCTCCTGTTTGCCTGACTATCCTGTTTGCTGTATATAGGGTTGTCAAATACATTTATTTATATTAAACTACAGGATTCTGTCAAGCGCTTCTGACTCCCTTTGGACATCCGCTGTGCAATTCCCTGACAAGCTTCCTTCAATCTTTGTAGATAGTTGAATGAATAAATTCTATTTCTAGCAGCCGTCAATTTGGTTTATTTGTAGCTCGGCTCAGAAAATAGGACCAAGTAGGTTCTTCTAACAGCAGGAAATCAAATCAGGTTGTTGATGATGGCTGCTGTTCTCCCCCCGCACCTCTACAGTACATCAGGGAGACCGACTGGTGGATATTTTCCTCGTGTGCAAAATCTACCACTGTAATTCCATTAAAGCTGCAGAACATCATTACTTGTCAGGGTAATGATGATTTTATAGTTGACCAGCTCCTGTAATGTTGTAATACTGTAAAGTTGTAATGATGATGCAATGGTAGCAATCAGTGAGGAGGGTTGTTTGACTGCTACCACTTTAAGAGGCTGTAATATAAGAGACCCCATGAGGGCATATCTCTCTCACCATGTGTGCTTCCGTGGTGTAGGTGATTACTGATTGCTGCTTGTTCAAGGCCTGTATCAAAGTACTTGTATGTATATATGCTTTTGTAGGGATAAAACCACTATAAAGGTAAAGGGTCCCCTCACACGTATGTGCTTGTTGTTTTTGGCTCTGGGGTGGGGGTACTCATCTCCGTTACAAAGCTGAAGAGCCAGCGCTGTCTGAAGACGTCTCCATGGTCATGTGGCCGGCATGACTAAATGCCAAAGGTACATGGAACACTGTTACCTTCCCACCAAAGTGGTCCCTATTTTTTTACTTGCATTTTTACATGCTTTCGAACTGCTAGGTTGGCAGAAGCTGGGACAAGTTGGGATAAAACCATTATATGTAAATACAAACCTGTGTACTGTATTTGCTCCTGGGTTATCTTACCTAGTCACACGCTGACATCTCAAGGCCAAAGAGAAATCAGTTGTGGGAACAAAGCCAATTTTAACTGACATACTTTTGAATCACTCGTGGACTGGAAGGAAGCACATTAGCCTGGCTGATAGGATGTATCCCTAGACTGGGGTAGGCAATCAATTTTCCCAAGGGGCCACTTGAGAAATGGGAGAATTGTTGAGGGCTGAACTAATGTAACTGGATCGGATGTCCTCAAACTGTCACCTCAACTCCCTGGGCTGCTCCAGGTGAGGGCTGACTGCTGCACAGGTGCAGGAAAGCATGTTCAGTCCTACATTTCCACGCTCCTGTCACCTGAAAGAGTGCAAAAGTGGATCTGATTCAGCTTCTTTCCTGCCCCTTGCAGTGTGTTCATTTACCTTTTATTTCTAATTTCTGATTGACCTCATGCAGGCCAGACAGGGGCAGTCCAAACAGCTGGAAAGGGCCAGGTGTGGCCTGGGGGTTCATAAAATGCCCAGGTCTGCCCTAGACAGTAACCAGCATGTGACAGTGGCATTCATTGGAACCTAGATATTAAAAAAAAAAAAACCAATTGCTCAAGGAGAAAATCAACCATATATTCATGTTATTTTTTTCCTTTGGGGAATTGGAATTACAAACCACAATTTACCAGTGCTGTAGCTTTAAGCGTGGCTTATTAATGCTGGACAGCGATAGCAATAGCACTGAGACTTGTACACCACTTCATTGTACTTTATAGCCCTCTCTAAACGGTTTTTATTGTCCCCAACAATCTGAGTCCCCATTTTACTGACCTCAGAAGGATGAAAGGCTGAGTCAACCTTGAGCCGATGAAAATCGAACTCATGGCAGTGAGCTAAATTAGCCTGCAATACTGCATTTTAACCACTGAGCCACCAAGACTCCTAGCAGCACCTGGATTATCCAGATTTATCTACCGTTATCCACCTGGATAAAGCAGCACCTTAATCCAGATTTCCTTCCTACCTCCAACATAACTTTCTGCTTTTTCTATTTCTAAAGTAATCTTTAGATAAAGCTTGGTTTGCTTATAGCTCCCTTCATCCCAGCAATTACTTCGTGGGTATGAGAAGGTTGTAATCTAAGATATACAAAAAGCAACAGATTGAGACTGGCTGCTTAAAGACATTTCTGAGCCAAAGTGAGTTGACAGTACCGCTTGTGTTGGCATAATAATAAGGCAAAGTAAATCACTCTGGTCAGGGATTGGTCTTGTTAATAGTTATTTTAGACAAATACATTGACAAAGCATTGCATATCTAACCACAGGCTCCAACCGCAGGAGCATATCAGCAAGATGTACCTATTAGGTTGATAAGATGCCTACTTGTTTTGCAAGATAACAGAATCTTTTTAACTGGTAAAGCTTGCATCATTTTGACCTCTCCTATTTTATATTAGGACTTCTGGAAGTCCTAGTAATAGGATATTTGCAATGACCCTTGTGTATCACTCAGTAAGCATAGGATGGCAGTCATAAAAATCTAAACACCCCAGTTTCAACGTGAAGAGAGTGATTTTTATAAGAGAACTTCTCCTGGTTCACATATGACAACTCCAGTGGTGGGATTCAAAATGTTTATTACCAGTTCTGTGGGTATGGCTTGGTGGGCGTGGCTGGTGGGCGTGGCAGGGGAAGGATACTGCAAAATCTTCATTCCCTCCCCATTCCTGGGGGAAAGTTATTGCAAAATCTCCATTCCCTCCCCACCTCACTAACCTGCTTTCCAGCTCTGTTCTCCTGTGCAGGGCAACAAAAGAAGACCCAGCCGATCAGCTGGGACTCAGGAGGCAGAGAATAGATGGGGGCTGGGCCAGTCAGAGGTGGTGTTTGCTGGTTCTCCGAATTACTCAAAATTTCCGCTATCAGTTCTCCAGAACTGGTCAGAACCTGCTGAATACCACCTCAGGACAACTGTAAATCCATCATTTGCAAATAGTGAGGGAAACCCCCAGGCTTACAGCAGAAGTCCTATCTTAACTTTGGAGGATAACTGAAAAGTCCTTATGCATAGTGGGCTCCTTCAAGACAGCAGCACCATCTCAAGGTATTATCTCTCAAGATGAGGGAGGCCTAATATCTTTTGCACTTTCCCAGGGGCCACAGGTAGAGATATTAGGTGGGCACAAGACTTGACAGACCAAGGGCCTCATTTTGGCCTCCTGGCCTTCTGAAGAGGTGCAAGTGACCTTCTGCTGTTACGATGAAGTTACCCAAAGCAGCTGGGGTAAAATAGCATTTATGGTGTGTTTTTATTCTGGGGTGAGGGAGTAGCAGTATGGGAGTGGGACTGGGTGAGATCTAGGAGATAAAACTGTTCTTATCATCACCCTTAAAGACTTCATATCCCTCTGGAACAGGAATCCCACTATACTTTGACAGTTTAGTGCTGGATTTGATGATACAACATGGAGGCACTGAGGAAGCAAAATCAGAGTGGTGGAAGGTGGATTCTTGATGGTCGTCTCTATTACACATGATCTTTCTGAAGGAATATAGCTCTAAAGCAGAGATGGGGAACGATGGCCCCTTTACGATTTGTAGACTTCAACCTCTGGCTGGCTCAGGAATTCTGGAAGTTGAAGTCCACATGTCATAAAAGGGCCATCAGTCCCCCAATCCCCTGTTCCAAAGTGTCCAGGAAAGACTCTTTTCCCTCCACAAACGATCCCACAAACATATTGTAAGGAACGCGGTGCTTGTGGAATTTATTTGAAAAAAGTTTGTTAAACTTTCCTGGTTTCTTTTACAGGGAGGGAAAGGCTTTTAATTTCAACACAACATACATTTCAATTTCATTAGTGTGTACAATTTCATTGGCATTTTGCAATGGGGGGGTTCCAATAAGATGGCAGGTGTGACAGGGTTTCAAACGGGTTGGATTCCATCGGTATAACAAACGGTTCAGTGATCGCGCACTTTGCATGTGCACTCATTTCAAAAAGGTTTTATACTTACCTCCTTCTGCAGCTCCTGTGAGTAAAACAGCTGAGGTGTGGCAAGCCACTCTGCCACGCGAATCAGCTGTGCTCTCACAAAAAGGAATAAAGCACACGAAAAAAGCGTGGCGGGCGGGCCCGCATGCTTGTCACGGCGAACCAATTCACTGCCAGATGATCTTTGGAGCAAGGGGTTCATCTGAACTGGTCCGAACCGATAGAATCCTACCCCTGGTTTCAAACTTACAACCCATGTCCATACTTAATTTCATCCTTTTTAATCCTCCCAGCTCAAAATTCTTGGCATTTTCTGATCATAGTCTACGCTATGCCTCCCCAGGTGGTCTTTGGGGGATTTTCCTCAAGTTACCTTTTTTTCCCCTTAAAAGTTTTGTTTCTGTTGTAAACCTTGGACTTTCTCCAAGCATGTTGATGCTCACGTTGTACTTGAGCAAAATGGTTCGGTTGAGATCAGCATATGTGGGATTGATTGGGATAGACTGTAGGAGTGATACTGTAATATAATTTTATCATATTTTATTTATCTATATCTTAAATTATTGTATTTTATTCCAATTTGATTTTAAGTTGTATTTTATTCCAATTTCATTTTAAATTGTTTTTATCAGTTTTTAGAAATAATTTGCATCTAGAACTCTGCACTTTACTATGGCCCAAGGGCTAATCAATAAAGTAAACTAAAACTCTGTGTAGACTATGCTGTTTTCTCACAGAGTGATCCATATGAATATCTACATTTTAGAACAGAGGTCCCCAAATGGCCTGCGTCCCCAACCGGGCAGTGTTGGGCTTCAAATTTTTTAACAACCGGTTCTCTGCCCTAATGACTGGCTGGATGGGCATGGCTGGCTGGGTGTGTCCAGAAGTTGTGACAGAGCTCAGTCTTCTGCAACACTCTGCCAGTCAAAACAGGGCGTGGGGGTTAATTACAAAATGTGGACTTTGCTTTGTGACATCCAGATTCAGCGAGCAAGGGGTATGAACTGCACAGAAAATACACTTTTGTTTGGTTATGAAGAAATATCCCCAAAGTCAGATGTACACTAAATGTAGACTGACTTTTAGCAACAAATCTTCCCAGCAAACAGCTAAACCAAAACACTCTTTGTGAAGCAATTGATCAACACTGACAGGGTAATCCACTAATATATGAAAATAAGAGCAAACTCCGCTCCCTTCTAGCACTGATGATGTTACCTAGTTTGGTAGTGAAACATCTGCAAGAAACCATCAAGCTCAGAGAGCACCAAGGACCTCACAGATCAACCCTGAGCTACAAATATTCTCTTTTATCAATAAACACTTCTTGCTTAGAGACACGCAGAGCCTGTCTTATATGAGATGGCTCCCAATGGATTTCATTCTAAATCTTGATATGATTTGATTTGAAAAAAGAAAAGGCTCAGGAAAGAAAAAGAGTGAAAGTGTAAGAAAGAAAGAAGAAAAGAAGGAAAACCAAAAAAAAAATGACTTCCAACTTTTTTTGGCACAGATATAAGTAAAAATATATCAAAGATTAACATTTGTCTACATTATTTCCATAATCCCATAACCAATCATCAAAGTCCAGATCAATTTTTAATTTCAGTTTCTCACAAAAGTCCAGAAATGGTTCATATTGCTTTAATCACTTTTTGTTAGGGAAACCACAACTGATTTATTTAATTGCACCAAACTCTAAATAAAACAGGAATGGACAATCCTAAACTGTAGTGTAGACCTATGTTTCTCAACTTTAGCAATTTTTAGGTGCTTGGATTTCAATTCCAGAAATGTGATTAAAGATATAAAATGGAATATTATGTGGAGCCTGACCGAGAAAAGATATAACCATAAAGTAGGATAATGTTTAATTATGTATCTTGTTATTATAAGGTAATAAGGTAATAATAATGTAAATTTGAATTTATTGGCTAAAAGAAAATGTTTTTGCAAAAAGGAGATGTTAGACAGAAGGGTACATATAGAAGATAAAATATAAGCAATAGTGGCAAATGTAAGATGGGGGGAAATGATGGTGAATAATATAAATTAAGATGTTATGTTTTTGAATGTTTAAAGAATAACCTGAAATCGTAAACATAGTAAGCACAAGAATACATGATTAATGAAATTAGAGATGGATTAATATGTCTTTAATGAATTAATTATTTTGTTATCCATTTGTATAAGAAGATATATTGTTAAAATTTGATAACATAAATATTGTAAATATGAGAATATATAATTAAGGATAACTACAAACTAAGATGAAAATTTTGAATGGCTAATGAAATGAAGTAATTTATGAGAATACAAAGATGTAAAAATGATGGCAGATAATGAAGTGATGTTGGAAAGTTGTACCTGTGATTATGAATATGATTGATTTCAAATGTAAAACACCTGAAACCGCACCATTCTCGCAAAGATGTATTTAAATAATTAAAAAATATTTTTTTCCCCAATAAATAAATAAATATGACGGGTCATGGTGATGTCCTTTTGCAACCTTCTGACAAACAAAGCCAACGGGGAAGTCAGATTCAGATTATATCTGTTAGTAACAGATTAAAAATCCTGTTACTAAATTAACAATTGCACTGATTCACGTCACAACTGTGGCAACAAAGGTTGCAAAATGGGAAAAAACTGATTAACAAATGCCTGGCTTAGCTCCATTGTGATTGTGGGACAGTCAAGGATTACCTGTAAAAAAAGATTTTCTTTGGCAGGAAAAGGCTAAGAGTAGATATTGTATCCTGCAAGTGGCCAGTAGGTGGTGCATTCTGCCTGTGTGCTGAGCAAGACTTTGGGAAAGTACGAGAAATACTTCACACTTCTCATGTGATGTGCTGTAGTTCTGCTGGTGCTCAGCTGCTGCTTGGAGAAGCTGATGTGGCCCTGGTAATCTTTTATTCTCTATCCAAACAGGGCTCTTTCTCAGGCTTTTGAGCAGTGACAACCTTAAAGCAAACCTCCCATGTTCTGTTGTAACCAAACCATTAATAACTTTGATGTGCTTCTGTCTACAAAATTTCCCAAGCAGAGGATGCGTTGTATTTATGTATCTATTTCTGTTTGGATTTCTTTTATAGACATTCCTCAGTGCTCTGTGGAACCAGGCTGAGCCCTGGAACTTGATATATTTTAGCTTGTGTCTCTAGACATAAGAAAAGAGGGGATGCTGGTTTTTTAAAATAAACTTTATTAATCTTTTATAACTTTAAAAACAAGCTGCTGTTAAAATATGTAATACTATATATTTTGTATTTCTCTTGTTTCTCTTTTTACATATCCCCAGTAAGAATAATTCTGGTTCTAATTCTGTTTGTTCATTAGTGATCTCTTGCAGCCATTTTTTAATCTTTAGCCAATATTTTTGAGTCTCCGGGCAGAACCACCACAAGTGATAGAATGTACCTTCTTTCTTCTTGCACTTCCAACATGCAGGATTCTGATTTTTCTCGTACAGATTCAACACAACGACAGAAAGAGAAGGCAGAACCAAATCTTTTAATACAAATAAAACAAAAGATTTCAAAACAGGAGAAACAAACAGGAAAAAAATGTGAGACAATAAAAGGATAATTGCATATATATGTATATCAGGGGTCCCCAAAGTTGGCAACTTTAAGACTTGTGGACTTCAATTCCCAGAATTCCTCAGCCAGCTATGCTGAGGAACTGTGGCAAGAAAGGCCAAAAAGTATGGCAAAGCTCATTTAAAACTGCCTCACTTAACAATGGAAATTTCCATTCAATTGCGGTCATAAGTTGGGAACTTCCTGTACCTGTGATTGATAGACTCCAGGGGTGGGCTTCAAAAGTTTTAGCAACCAGTTGTCTGCCTGGTTGCTGTATGGATGTGGTCATGGTGGGCGTGGCCTAGTCGGCCTCCTGCACTACAACAGGGGGCCGGTTTTCACCCTCCCTGGGCTCTGGAGGTTTTCCTCAAGCCTCCAGGAGGGCAAAAATGTCCTCCCCAGGCTCCTGCACTTACCTGGCATTCAAAACAGGCCACATGGAGACTCCTGGGAGGGGCAGGGAAGGGTAGAGAGGGGCAGCTGGGAGTGAGATTTGTAGGTTTGCCGAACCGGTCATTAAAAATGATAAAATTTGCCCAAATCGGGGTGAACTGATAGCAGCCCACATCTGCATCTACTCAAGTGTGGATTTCCATTATTAAATATGAGGAGTATGGCGGAAATGCTAACACTTGGCAGGTGCCTCTCTTCTTTCTGTAATCTCAGTATGTATGTGTATGTCTCTGTCTCGCCCACACACACACACACACACACACACACACACACACACACACACACATATCTATCTATCTATTTATCTATCTATCTATCTATCTATCTATCTATCTATCTATCTATCTATCATCTATCATGTATCTATCTATCATCTATCATCTGTCATCTATCACCTATCATCTATCATCTATCTACCTACTTACCTAACTACATGTCTACCTACCAACTAATCTATGGCAAAAATACTAGCACCTACAGGTACCTCTCCTCTTGGTTCTGTAATCTCAGTATATATGTGTGTATATCTCCCCCACCCTCTCTCTCCATAAATATCCCAAAGGTGCTTTTCAAAAGGTAACTAGACTTACCTGGGTTCCCCTCCCCCCATTGAAATCATTTCGCTTCTCATCTAAGAAGCTTCTTTGCTTCTTGGATGAGAAAAAAAAACTGTTTTCAAGGGGGAATATCCCCAAGAAGTCTAGTTTTGAAAATCATCTTTGGGACAACCATGACCTGGATGATTGAGATTCCCCATAGAGGTGTGGCCATTTACTGAGCATCCTGCTTAACTGGTGAAGCAATCTTTGGTATGATCAGATGTCTATTAATGATCCAACACATTGCTTCTTTGCCACTCATCACTCCCATAATTCTAGACCACAGAGAGAGAGAACTGTCAGATGGTTTTCCTCACAGTTTGAAGGGGACTATCAATGTTTCTAAACAGGTTTTTTTTTTTCAATGATGCTATTACCACATAAAAAGCAGGGATTGGTAGGATTAGGGAATGTCCCATTGTTTGCAGAACTACCTGCAATTTAAAAAAATAAAACAATCCCACACGAGGTGGAGTGAGTCTTCAAAAGCAATTTAAGAGAGAGAACATTATTGTGGAATTAAGTAAGACAGTGTATTGTGGAAGAGGAGTTGGCCAACTGGAATAGCACGTTGCAGTGTGAGATAAGTTTATCTCAGTTGCAAATATGAGGTGTTATATTGATGGCTCTTCCTGAACAAAAAGAGATTTTGGCAAGAGAATAATGAAAATAATGACAGAAAGATAAGTTTCAGCCTGCATCATATGAAGTAAGAAAGAGTCTGCCCTTCAGTCAGAAGATACTTTTAATAAAGAATGGTTATCTTCTCATGGTGATAATGCCATTGCATGAAACACTTTTACACAATTTAAATGCAAGAATGGTGGCGAACTATAATTTCCATCTCAAGCAAAGATAAGCAGGGATGTATTCTGTCACACCATGTTTAATTTCTATCTGTCTATGGAGATTCTCAATCATCTAGGTCATGGTTGTCCCAAAGATTCTTTTTTGACAGGCAACTAATTGGATTTTGTTCTTTCCTGTGATGAATTAAAGCCTTAGTAAAACCACACCTAGAATTCTGCATCCACTTTTGGTCACCACACTATAAAAAAAATATATGTTGAGACACTAGAAAAAATGCTGAGAAGAGCAACCAAAATGATGAGGGGACTGGAAGCTAAAACATACTACGAATGCTAAAACATGGTACTCCGCATGGCTAGTCTAGTGAAGAGAAGGACCAGGGGAGACATGATAGCAGTGTTCCAGTATTTGAGGGGCTGCTACAGAGAGGAAGGGGTCAAGCTATTTTTCCAAAGCACCCAAAGGCCAGACAAGGAATAATGGAAGGAAGTTGATCAATTCAACCTAGAATTAAGGAGAAATTTTCTGATAGTGAGAACAATCAACCAAAGGAACAGCTTGCCTTCAGAAGTTGTGGGAGCTTCATCACTGGAGGCTTTCAAGAAGAGATTGGACTGCCGTTTGTCAGAAATGGTGTAGGGTCTCCTGCTTGGATGGGGGGGTTGAACTAGATCCCTTTCAACTCTGTTAATCTGTAATCTGTAATTTCTCATCCAAGAAGCTTGGACGACAAGTTTCAGAACTGAAGAAGCTTCTTGGATGAGAAGCAAAATGTCTTTAAGAAAAAAACAAAGTCCAGATGCCTTTTTAAAAAGCACTTTTAGGACTTTAATTTCTATAGCATCCATATTGCTTTGACCTTTATTAAATACAAATTCCATTCCCCATCCTCCTCTACTAGCCTATTTCTGTTTTGCTCTATGTAGACAATGCAACTCTTCCACCCATATCTCCTTTCATAGTTGCCAAGGTAGCATCCTTTCATTTTTGGGAAAGCGTAGAAATTAATTATTAATAATTAAAGCAAAGGTCCTTTTTTAAAATCAAAAAGTGTTTTGACCTTTATTTTATAATTGGAAAGGGTCACTTGTTGAGATGGGTGGCCATACAAATTGCTTGACTGGATGAATAGATTTAATGATAAATCTATAGAGCAATTCAAGGGTTTTGAATATCTTAGTAATTCATTTCCAGCCATTCAACTCTGGAGTCATCATAAAAGTAAGCTTTTGTTCAGAGCACAAAAAAGACTCAGTATCCGATTTTCAAGTCGTAAAGGATTTGATGTGCCTGCATTAATCAAATTATTTAAAGCAAAAGTCTATATTTAACTGGGATGTATTTCTCTTGGGAGCAATTCGACTTTTCAGGGTTAGGGTTCTGTTTTGTGTCCCTGGATCAACTCATATATACTCCCTTTGCTGGATCTTAATTGTAATTTTTTTGAGGCTTGCTAATAGTTTGCAGACTTAAATTCTGATTTTAAAAAAAAATGGGCCAAGCATATGCAATTTAGGTGTTTAATATTTTTCTTTAAAAAATAGATTTGAATTTGACTTATTGTAGGTGCCTCCTCACCCACCCCCAGATTAATGGGGTATAGATAAAGTCTTGACATAACTTAAATGGGAAGTCCTTAGGCTTAGATGTCCAAAATTATAGATAAGAAATTTCACATGTCTATTGTCTGAAACTTACGGGTCTTCTTTTTTTCATACCTGTTCTTATTATATTTTCTTGTCCTACATAAAAAGGTTTCTTCATTGCTATGATTTGATGGCCTGTGCTTAAAATTCCTGCGCTTTACTGCAGGAATTTATCGTACCGTATCATATCTCCTCCTGATCATTTTTGTGTGTGCTCAAAGAACAAGATTGAGTCTACAGCATATAGAAGGGCACCAATGACCCTTCTATTGCAACTGGTGTCTTGAAGTCATTGAGCCACTTATTGGTAAGGTAAAGGTTCCCCTGCATATACTTGCTAGCCATTCCTGACTGTTGGGGAAGGTGCTCATCTCCGTTAGAGCCAGTGCTGTCCAAAGACGTCTCCATGGTCACGTGACCAGCATGACTAAATGCCAAATGTGCATGGAACCCTGTTGTCTTCCCACCAAAGTGGTCCCTATTTTTCTATTTGCATTTTTACATGCTTTTGAACTGCTAGGTTGGCAGAAGCTGGGACAAGTAACAGGAGTTCTTCACTCAGTTAGGCGTCGCTAGGGATTCGAACCGCCGAACTGCTGTTCTTTCTGATTGACAAGCTCAGCGTCTTAGCCACTGAGCCACCGCATCTTATTGGTAACTTTCCCCATTTACCAATCTGAGATTACAGATCAGCCATTGAAAGATCAGCACACTGAAATATCTGAGAAGATGACAAAATGTTTAGCTGTACTAACAGCCATCAGAAACCAGTGTGTTTGCTCTATAACTAGCTAAGCTCAAGTTATTTATTTATTTAGTTTCTATAGCCCTAAACAAATTCAGCACCCTAGGCTTGGGAACATAGCTAGGTTTTTAGGGCCTGTGAAAGACTAATAGGGTTGGGGGCAGTCTGATCTCCAAAGGGAGAATGTTCCATAAAGCAAGGGCATATTCACTCCTTTTTAAAACATTTGTTAACCCTTCTATTAATCTGTATATAGAAACTTACTACTTGTTCCAGTATTCTTTGATTGAGTTAGATTTAGCCCATGATATTGACCTTTGCTAGGTAACAAATGTTACCTTTGTTTGCTTCCTTCTATTATACAGTACCACAGAACTGGATTCTTTTGGTCTATGGCCATTTGGCAAATAAATAAACAAAGGAGTGTAAATATGGCCATTCTAGGAAAAAGCAGAAGGATATTTCAGACGCAGGATGTTGTCTTACGCCACCTAAAATAGGCTGCTGACCTCTGGGGCAGGAAAGATGCTTTCCTTGGTTGGCTTGGCTGTTGTAAACATTGAGTTTCCATTCTTAAGCTCTAGCTTTAGGACATCTTAGTCCTAGCAGATTTGTGACATAGCTGAGGTAGGTATAAGCCTGTGTGGTTATGCAGAGCTGCTTTTTGCTTCAAAGGAAAAATAATCCTCCAAAAGTTGAGCTGCCTGTGCATCAAATATGTGAGGAGTGTACACGAGGAGTTTCCAAGCTTACAACATAATTGATAGGTGTTCCGATCTCCATCTATGTTTGAGGACAAAGGTTTTCAACTCAATGCTGACCCCACTAAATCCTCATTTCTCTTAAATTACAGTGAGTTGTTCTTTAATCAGCATAAATGTGATTTGTGCTTCCGACTTTAGAAAGCATATATGCTGCAGGGGTTAGTTTGGAAGGCAATGCTCTGATCTGTATCTGTTTCTCCCAAAGAACACAGTAAAGAACAGCTCCTTCCATAATGCATAATTTTGATTAAGGTTTCAGAGAGGAACAATTAAAAGAAGTTGGGTGATGATAGGAAGGATGTGGAGAAACACGATTCCAATCTGAGAAAGAATAATAAATCTTTTCTCCTGGTGCCCTCTGAGGGATTTTTAATATAGAAATACATGTGCTTTCATGGAATCTTAGTTTACAAATGCTGCTTTTGGAAATGCATGCACCATCATGTTAAAACTAAACTAAGGTTTCCATATCTTGGTTGAAAAAATCCAGACGGCCACTAGAGGATAGAAGCTAGTAACTAGGAACTGATCCCACAAAACACCTTGCAGTTTAGGGTTACCAGATATCTGAAAAAAACAAAGATGGGCACATACAATTCGAAAGGACAAAAGAGGGGAAAGAGGAATATGCTGTTTACTTTTCTTGGCATCCACAACAAAAATTACAGTGAAAATGGACTTTTAATGAAAGTATTTTTTCCAGCATCAGAAAGACTGCTTCCCCCCAATTGTAATATTTTTCTAATAAGTCTTTATTTTCAGGAATACGTGCTAGCAATTATATAGAATCATAAATGGTGTTCTTTTCAAGCTTTACCACAGAAACTCATGACAAGTCACACGATATACAGACTCCAGTCATTACAGATTTGAAGAGGCTGGATTAAAGCCAAATAATGGAATCAGGAAATAAACTAAACAATGTAACTGTCAAGTTTGTCAAAAGATAAGGAAAAGAAACTTACAAAGTCACAATTCATTAAAGTTTGAATGACTACTGTTGTGGAAATGGTCCAAAAAAAAAAAAAAAAAGACAACCTCAAGACACTCCCAAAGCTGGACAATATGGCCTCCTTTTAATGGCAGTTCTGGTAACTTTACTGCATCTGAATAATCTGGTGCCTCAGAAAGGAGTAACATGAGACTAACCATAAGTGGTGGTGGCAGGGAGGAGGGGAGGACATGATTTCTCATGTGTGCCTGCTGTTTGCGCAAATGGAGCTACATGCCCTTGCCTGCCCCTTGCCTGCCCCGGTTCCCAACAGGCCATGGATTGGTACCAGTCCGTGGACCGGGGATTGGGGACTCCTGGGCTAGAGGAACTGCTATGCATGGCTCCAGCCCTTTCAAAGGAGACATTCTGTTCTGCCAAAGGATTTTCTTGGTTAGTTATCCATACCATCTATGATATCTACCCACGGAAGCCTTTGAATGTTTTCCCTTTATGCTTTTCTCTTCCTTTCCTGTTCTCCTTCTTCTCCTTCCACTTTTTAAAAATTGGGCTCTAGTTGGAATTGGAGCTTTAGGGCTTCCTGGATTTCTGTTGATCCTGGAAGCCAGAGGGATAAGAACTAAAAGGGAGCTTATACTCGTAATCTCCTCTCAATGTTTGCTTGTATGCTGCCAAAACTGTCACTTATGACTTGCTCAGCTGCCCCTTCTTGCCGGAAAGGACTGAATTACAGCACAGAAAGCCAGACTGTTAACAGCAACCACACACACACATGCCCTCTGATTAACTATGCATATTCAGAATTGTCCTCTAGCATTTCAAAACCTATTAAGACTGCCATATCTACAAGAAGCAAAACAGAATTCAGCACTCAGATTTTATCTGGGAATAAGGCCCACTTTGTTGTGACAAAAGGACCGATTTTGGAAGCAAAATATTTTTGGAAGTCAAATCAGCTTCTGTAGTATGTACCAGTAACTTGGATGTGCCCAAGGGGTTCTTGATAGATCAATATTTTATTTATGTTGGTAAGCAGATAAAAACTCTGCACAAATATTCTATGTATACCTTCCAGCTAACAATTTCTAAGAAAACACAGCAAACATAAATTAACATTGATATTGGAAATATTCTGTCATTCCAACATTTCTCCTGTAAAAATGGGAGCAATTTGCCTTTTCCCTAATCCAGGGCTCTCTCAACTTTGGCCAATTTAAGAGTTGTGAACTTCAGCTCTCAGAATTTCTCTAGCTGCTGGCTGGGAAATTCTGGGAATTGAAGTCCACAAGTCTTAAAGTTGCCAGGTTTGGAGACCCATGCCCTAATCCTTTGACACTCTGCCCAGCCATTTCCCCCCTATTCCCCCCCACCCTCAACTGCCCTGTCATGAGATTCGAGTCATGAGATCCAGCTGACATTACCACACCAAGGCTAAAATCTTTCCTGTTTTTCTACATCCCTCTTGCAAAGACTGAAATTTCAATTGCTATTTGATGCCAAAGAGCTGTGGTAGTGCAGTGGTTAGAATACAGTATTGGAAGCTAATTCTGCCAACCGCCAGCCGTTCGATCCTGATTGGCTCAAGGTTGACTCAGCCTTCCACCCTTCTGAGGTGGATAACATGAAGATCCAGAGGGCTGTAAAGCACTATTGAAGCAGTATACAAGTCTAAGTGCTATTGCTGATGCCATTCTGAATGAAATACAGAACAAATGATTTGAGGGGGCTGGGATGTTGCAGCTGAAACTGAAAAATATTTTGACATATTATTATTATTACCTTTATCGTCAGAGTACAACGTGTGTACAATGAGATTGGCTGAGCCTCCCTTCATGCACTGGTCAGTGCAGTTGATTGCTTGGTTTCACAGGAATCTGTTGAAATGCAAGTAGTTAACATGACTGGACACAGTAAAGGCCTAGAGGACAATAGAGACGATATTGTCAGTTCTTGCGAGAATGGGGAGCAGAGAACTTTTGAATGGTATATACCCAAGTAAAGATTATTATGTCCTATGTCTTAGACATAAAGTGGCTTCAGCTTTCATGCTTTGTTCCTTCAATTTTTTCCCCCCTCCATTCAGAATAGGTGTTTGCCTGGAAGCTCTCAAAAATTAACGGATTTATTTATATAATTCCATTTGGACCCCACCCAACTCTAACTAGCTCTGAATAGTTTACAAATAATAACATAAAAAATCAATACAAAGCAAAATACAGACAGAAAATAAAAATAACAAAGGCACAACTACCAAAGAGAACCCATAGAGCTCAATTCAAAGCCTGCAAGAACAACCAGCTCTTCAAGACTAGCCATCAAATTGGGAGCTATATGAATTTTGGGAGGTGGTTTCTCATTCCCAGAAGGAAGGCCTTTGACACAAAAGAGAGGCTTCAGGAGTCCTGATAAATGGTATTGTTGAATTGGAGACCAGGAGCATGCCAACTCTGGCAGGACATACCCACTGGGCAAAAACCATGTGAAAATAGACAGCCTCTCAAATAACTGTGCCTTATGCCATGAATGGCCCAATCGCTAATAACCAATATATTCAATGGCCTTGAAATCAATCTGATCTGTCACAGTGTTGGATCACTGGAAATAGCTTGAATTCTAATTTGATGCCAAGTGATGGTACTTTCATTAGATCTTATGAAGAGATCCGCTGGATCTAAATTTATATTCTGTATTAAGATCCTGCTGGTGAGTAACCAGATAGTGAGGAGAAATATATTTTCTCTCATAGAAGTGCCCCAGCAGCTGACATTTCAAATGCATGACTTATGATTCACACTAACAGCCCAATCCACCATAAATTTGTCAGGTCTCCTTTTTTTAATTTACTGCATGCAAAATCATATAATGAACTTAGAGGAAGGACATGACATGAGTACAGATATCCTTTCATTCATAGAATGGGGTGGAATGCACCATCCAATTCATTAATACTTTCCTTTCATTTTTTTATCCCATTATTCTCAAACATTATCCATGCTGGTGGACATTGAGGAAAGCTGTAGTTAAAAAACACAAATGCCCCAAACTGTAGAAAGGCTGCCACAGACTTACCATGTGATTCAGACAATACAAGCCTGCTTATGTTTTTGCTGGTAAACGAAAAGAGCTATTAAACCTGTGAGAAAAAAAGTGAGCCTCTGGAATTGATCCCAGCATGTGTTCTCTAACGCCATTATTCCAAATACAGTCAGTAGATGGCGCTCAGGAATATCCAGGATGGCTTCAGGACAATCTGGTTCTCTCTGCTTTTATTTTTTCTATTTACCTTTATTTTATTCATAGTAATCCAACCAAGAAGTTGTTCTGCGATGCAAGCCAATCTATCAAGTTAAAGAAATTTATGTCTTTGTGCCTTTGTGCATGTTCGGGTTGTTTAAATATAGTAAAATAAAACGGCAAACAGCTAATGAAAGGAAAGCCTATCTTATTCAGAAAAAGGAAAATAGAAACAGAGTAACAGAGTTGGAAGGGACCTTGGAGATCTTCTAGTCCAACCCCCTGCCTAGGCAGGAAACCCTACACCACTTCAGACAATTGGTTATCCAAACACTTCTTTAAAACTTCCAGTGTTGGAGCATTCACAACTTCTGGAGGCAAGTTGTTCCACTGATGAATTGTTCCAACTTTCAGGAAATTTCTCCTTAGTCCTCAGTTGCCTCTCTCCTTGATTAGATTCCACCCATTGCTTCTTGTCCTGCCCTCAGGTGCTTTGGGGAATAGGTTGACCCCCCTCCTCCACTTCTTTATGGCAGCCCCTCCAATATTGGAACACTGGTATCATGTCACCCTTAGTCCCTCTTTTTTTCACTAGACTAAAAATAAAAGTAAAGGTTTCCCTCTTCCAATTGGGTCCGGCTCTAAGGAGGCAGTGCTCATCTCTGTTTCCTAGCTGAGGGAGCCAGCATTATCCACAGACATTTCCATGATCATGTGGCCAACATTACTATATTCCAAGGCACATAGAATGCTATTTCCTTCTCACCGAAGGGGTACCTATTTATCTATCACATAGGTATACTTTTCAAGTGCTAGGAAGGCAGTTGAGGCAAGTAACGAGAGCTTACCCTGTCGCATTTGGGTCTCAAACCCAGGCTGTCAGCTCACTGTCTTTACTCGCTGAGCCATCGTACCATTAGATCACTAGTCTAGATCACATCACTAGACCAGACATACCCAGCAGAGGTGGTATTCAGCAGGTTCTGACCAGATCTGGAGAACTGGTAGCGGAACTTTTGAGTAGTTCGGAGAACTGGCAAATACCACCTCTGACTGGCCCCATCCCCATCTATTCTCTGCCTCCCGAGTCCCAGCTGATCAGCTGGGTCTTCTTTTGATGCCCTGTACAGGAGAACGGAGCTGGAAATCAGGTTAGTGGGGTGGGGAGGGAGTGGGATTTTGCAGTATCCTTCCCCTGGAGTGGAGTGGAAATGGGGATTTTGCAGGATCCTTCCCCTGCCACACCCACCAAGCCACGCCCACAGAACCGGTAGTAAAAAAATTTGAATCCCACCACTGATACCCAATCCCTGTAAGTAGAAAGTGGGAGACAGTGAGTTGAGTCCCACCTCAGCTATCAAAGCTCGTTGGGTGACTTTGAGCCAGTTAATCTCTCTCAGCCCAGCTCACAAAAATAGGAGGAGGAAAGTGTGTTGGAAATGTTCGGTGCCTTGGGTTATTTGTAAAAGCAATGAAGGTAGGATACAAATAAAATAAAAAAATAAGAATAAGAATATAGTTATGGGCAAAAAGGTGGAAGCTGAAAATGGAAATGATTTTCTGTGTGACTATTGACTTGTTTTGTTATCACATGCTGTGACCACAATCCAAGAGGCCATTCTTCGGTTGCCATGAAATGTTTCAACAGAGTTGCCTGGATTTTCAACCCTATATCACATTCACTCTTGCACATTGTCACACGTACCTATTACGATCTACTCAGAGACATTGTGCACACATAAGTAAAAGGTGTGCTAGTCAAAAATGATGACTGGCTTTTTAATGCCATGCCACTATTCAAATTCTTAAAGTGAGATCAGTCCAAAACAAATAGCAGTGGATTTTATATACGTGCTTAAAATTAAAATGAATTGAACCCAAATCTTGATTGGCTTTCTGCTTTTGATCTGGAATATAACTATTTTCTTATATTCCAGACTAAATGTTGTATGGAATTTTCTTGTGCTTTCTAATTTTAGTGCTGCTCTCAACACTATCCAACTATTTACAAAGTACCTTATGCTTCTTGACTCTTGACGAATGTATCTTTTTTTTTAATGTACACTGACAGCCTTTGCACCAAGACAAATTCCTTGTGTGTCCAATCACACTTGGTCAATAAAGAATTCTATTCTATTG
Source organism: Pseudonaja textilis (assembly GCF_049901715.1). Lineage (NCBI taxonomy): Eukaryota > Metazoa > Chordata > Lepidosauria > Squamata > Elapidae > Pseudonaja > Pseudonaja textilis. The sequence goes on from NC_141991.1 coordinate 175,294,913, forward strand.
TTCCTTTTGCTTGGAGTCGCTTCTAGATCTGATGAGGCCCATGGAATCGAGACAAGTAGTGGCGATGGGCAATAGTATCTTTTATCAGCTTCAGAGGGCATAAACGAACATATCCTCAGTTACACATCAACGCTGACTTATGTTTTATACAGGTCTGTAACTTGGAAATCTCAGAATGCAATCAGTAGGCTTCTTGTTGGGGCTAAAGTGATGAGAGGGACATTGGGCGATCATATAGCCTTGTGCAGCTTACCAGGTCTTCTCCATTTTGTGGTTTTTCAGAGCACAAAATTCTCTGCTCTTAGCAAGAATGTTGGAAACGAATGGCATAATATTTTTGCTATTTTCAGATGGGGGATATAATGTAAGTTCTAAAATAAAGCATGTCTGTGTAGGGAGAACAAAAGAAAAAAGACATGTTTCTTAAAGCCAGCTCTATACATAAGTATAACATGGTCCACCACTCCATACAAGCTTCAGTCACCCTCAAATGTCAAATGCATCATTGGACTGGAGATATGGGTTGTCCTGTACCAGCTCAACCAGTTGCCAGGATGTTTCTGGACTTACTTGAGCTGAGTCTACGTCATCTGAAGAACTGGTTACACAAGAATCAATTGCTCACTTAGCAAAACTCCAGTTAAGAACTAGATGGCAGCAAAGGGAAAACTGAATCTGCTAATCTTTGGGGGCCCTCTACTGATCAGTCATATTTTTGCAGTTCAGATTTGGGAACCATAACCTATGCTTTCACTAAGATCCCATAGATCAGGGGTCTTCAAACTTGACAGTGTTAAGATTTGTGGACTTCCACTCCCAGAATTCCTCCTCCGGTCATGTTACCTCAGGAATTCTGGGAGTGGAAGTCCATAAGTCTTAAACTTGCCAAGTTTGAAAACCCTTGTCATAGATTGACATCCTGTCTACTAGCCTGTTATTTCTCCTCAATAATATATCCCTGGCTTTATTTCTTGTTGCATTTAAAGTCTTCACAGATTTTACTATTTATTTATTCATTTACATTCTTAAGTTTTGATATTTATTTAATTTACATATGGCTGTCCATCTTACATTTGTAACTCTGAGTGGCTTACAATTAAAACATCAACAATGCCAATTAATCAATCAATAACAAATGACAGCCATAACAAATGTTAAAAGCACTTGAACAATGAGAAGCAATAGTACAATCAATGGGAGAGCACAGCAATTTAAGAACAATGTAGGCATTTTAGGGGCTGCACACACCATTCTCTGATCAGGCCACATGGCAAAGCCAGGTCTCAGGTCAGCCCAGAAGGGATATCAAGTTCGGGCCCGGGGAGAATGATATGCTATAGGATGGCTGCAGCACGGGGGTGAAATTCAACCACCTTGCATCACCCCAGGAGAGATGGTAGGGACAATTTGAATCGGTTTGGAGAGGTGGTGGGGCAATTTGAATCGGTTGGCCCCGCCCACGCCTGCCCACCTTCTTCCTTTTAGAGACTGAGTCCCGGGGTGGGATTCAAATTTTTAACAACTGGTTTTGTGGGCGTGGCTTAGGTGGTAGGCGTGGCTTGGTGGTCATATGACTGGGTGGATGTGGCTTGGTGGTCATGTTATTGGCCGGGTGTGGCCAACTCAATATCACTCACATCAAGGCATGCATCTCTTCGCCTGGCCTCTCGTGACTGTGGGGATGCTGCAATAATCGTAAGTGTGAAAAACAGTCATAAGTCACTTTTTTCAGTGCCATTGTAACTTTGAATGGTCACTCCACACAAGCAAAGTACCAGCAAAGGAGGGAAAAATACTCCAGAGAAGTTCCAAGACAGGAAGTCTAGTCCTGCCAAGAATGGGTTAACAGAGAGGCAGTTTCTGTAAGCAACACCAGAATGTTTCCTTCCTGCTTTCCTTACAGGATTAGGCCAGTAATTTCTTCTAACAACCAGTTCTCCGAAATGCTTAGAATGTTAACAACTGGTTCTAGCGAATAAGTGCGAACTGGTAGAATCCCACCTCTGCTGGGTCCCATCAAGCCACGCCCACCAAACTATGCCCACAGAGCCAGTAGGGAAATTTTTTAAATTTCACCCCTGGTGCAGCAGCAGAAAAGGCCCTCCTTTGGGGTTCCACCAGATGACACTCTCTAGTGGACAGAATCTGCAACAAGCTCCTTCTGTTGGACTCAGTGGGATGGATAAATATCACTGGGGAGAGACCAACCTTCAAATAACCTCTCCTTTCCCTTCCTGTCCTTTCCCTTCCTTTTTTCTATATTTCTTTTTCATCTTATTTTTTTTTATTCCTGTTTAATTCAAAATGTGTACTGTCTTTAATTCTGTTGAAAAAAACTTCTGCAATAGTTATATAATAATTCTGCAAATTATTAAGAAAAAAAAGACAGGGCCATCCTGAAAATGTAAGGCACCGGCCTACGTTGTTTCGGCCCTGTCTACTCGCATTGCTTCAGCCCAGTCTACCCATTGCAAAGAAGAAACATCGGGCCAGCATGGCTTCAGATCAGTCTACCCACGTGGCTTCAGCCCACTCTACCCAATGCAAAGAGGAAACATGCCAGCAGTTTGGGGAGTGGCATCAAGCTGGCCACGCCCACCCATTCGGCCATGCTTGCCCGACTCCCTCGACATCAACCACAGCCATGATGTAGCCCTCAAAGAAATTGAGTTTGATACCCCTATTTTAGACCATATACTTAAAAAAAAAATTCATCGAATGAGGTATTGAAAAAAGTTTACAATTTTAGGTTAATTTTAATCAATGGCTTACTTGTCTGTTACTTGTCAGTAGGGATTAAAACAAAATGTCCTTTCTAGTTAATATAAGTTATCATGCACCACCTTGAAAAGCTGGTTATTTTAATGGGCAAGAATATTTGACTAAGGCCATTACACAATTCTGGAAATCTGGAACCCTGAAGACTGAAGTGTTGTCCTTTACTAGCTTGGTAAAAAGGGCTATTTGCCAAGCACAGAATGTAAACGCAACATAGTAGGAATGTCAGAAAAATGCTCAGTTCCCTTTTTTCTTTGTTCAGAAAATCAGGAAGCACTGAAGCAAATTTCCCCACCATTTTGTTCTCCAAAAGCTGTCTAAAGTTCTAGAATGGTGATTATTTTAACTATAAATGGGAAGAAATGTGGAAGAAAACAATCGAAGTGGAGGGCTTTTGAAAACATCAGTTGTTAATATTGTTTCTAATACCCTTGGCTGCTTTAATGGCTGATAGATCATCGAGAAATAATCATACATTTTCTTCTGCCCTTTAAAGCCACTGGGGAAATGTTGATTCTATGACGAACCAAATGCCAGTTTCTTTGCCTGACGTGTTGAACCGTGCCTTGCAGTCTTTCAGATAAAGGCCTAGTCATGGTGTTCCTGTTATTGAGCTCCCTGTTGTTGGCATGGTATCTGAAGTAGGAACTTGCAATCATGAGCAATTTTGATTTTTCTCCGTGACATTCTGTTCATAGTCCAGAAAATGCTGTTTTACAGCTATTGAGCATTCCTTCAAAACTTGAAACAGACAATTTTTAATTTGCTTTTGCAGCACAACAGAGTTTGGAAAAAAGAATATTTGAAAGCCAAAAGCAGAAACATGGGAGGCGCACAATTTCTTCTTTCTTTCTTTCTTTTTTTTTTTTTTGAAAAGGGTAAATTCTCACAGCAGAACAATTGACTTCAATCGAAGTGTTCTACCTGCCTATTCTACCTGAATTGATTTCTTGTGATTATGGCCAGATCTAGATTCTGCCTGGGATGAAGCATAAAAGAGTATCTCCAATGCTTCCATCTACGTACCTTGGCCAGAGATTATTTAAAAGCAATTAACTAAAGGAGGAGGGGAAGCAGGAGTCTTCCATTTTTCCATCTTTCGGTTTTTAATCTCTTTTTGCTTGCCATGACATTATTTTCTTTCTGTACCAAGGAAAAGATAAGAGGGAAAATTACAGATGATTTATCAGAGATCTAGTATTTGCAAAGTACTTTGGAGCTTAGTATGAGGGCAATTAGCAACCCCAGCAAAGACTACACATTACCACAGGTACAAACCACAGTGAGATTTATACCTTAACATTTGAGCCTTCTTTTCTTTTCATTTGTTTCTTTCCTGCCCTGTTGTTTTCTTTATTTTACATAGGCAGGATTAGTTAGCAGTTGTTTATTTTGGAGAATTTCCAAGAGGATTATAAAACACAAAAGAAGTCTCTTAACCATGACTGCCTACTCTACCTGCTGGAATCTTTTAAACTGTTTTTGTTTTCTACAATATAATCTTTAACCTGTTGCACTCTCTTTAATTGCTGGGACTTTGATGGGTTTTTCCTGTCCTTTTGAGTACTAGTTTTCATGGAACGCACATGATATGCCTGGCAGAAACAATGCTGCATTTTAAGACGAAGGAAGAGCATTTAAAGATTTAAAAATGATAAACACACCTAAGTGAAATGGATCTACGAATGGGATCCACTGTCACTCCTTTGCTTTCCAAGGATGGACTTCATTAGAGTAATTAAGAAATCCTTGGAGAATTGTTGAGATGAGCTAGGCATGCACTGTTGTTTAAGAGGCATCTGGAAAATATTTGAAAAGGAAGTGAATGCTTGCTTATGCTGGCTTAGTTTAATGCAATCAGGGGTTGCCAACTTGGATAAAATCCATCAGATGAATTTTAGTTTCTTTGGTCAGTCCAGAGATGCCTTTAGCCAAGATGGTTGTTTGTTCTGAGTAAATTATGGAAGTAAGGTTTGTTGTTGTTCTAATGGAAAGGTAACTCACAGGAAACAGTGCCTACAAAACATTTCAGAAGATAAGGGAAGATTGCACGGATCTAACCAGAGGTGGCATTCAACAGGTTCTGACCAGTCCTGGAGAACCAGCAGCGGAAAATTTGAGTAGTTTGGAGAACTGGCAAATACCACCTCTGACTGGCTCCGCCCTCATTTATTCTCCGCCTCCTGAGTCCCAGCTGATTGGCTGGGTCTTCTTTTGTTGCCCTGCACAGGAGAACAGAGCTGGAAAGCAGGTTAGTGGGGTGGGGAGGGAATGGGATTTTGCAATATCCTTCCCCCAGGAGTGGGGAGGGAATACGGATTTTGCAGTAGCCTGCCCCTGGAGTGGAATTGGAATGGAGATTTTACAGTATCCTTTCCCTGCCATGCCCACCAAGCCATGCCCACCAAGCTAGGCCCACAGAACCAGTAGTAAAAAAAAATTGAATCCCACCACTGGACCTAATGTTTCCCTCCAACACTTTGTTGCTCTTGTCCAATATTTGCTGTTCCAGGACCAACTGTAAGTCTTGTCTTGGAGAATCTCTCTTTCATGCCCAAGACATTTTGCAGTGGCTGTTCTTCCTAATTTAGCTGCCTTTCCTGGTTTCTCCAGCCACTGCAATAGGAGAACAGTGTTTGTATGCAATGCTGCAGATTTATTTATTTATGAAAAGTATACTGTTTCAAATTCAGAGCGGTGTACACAGTGCTCCCTCCCATATAATTCTCCAAGATCATTTCTGCTGGCTGCAGACTCCCATTAGAGCAGGGGTGTTAAACTCAAGGCCAGATTTAAGCACCCCAGGGGCCAGATCCGCAGGGCCACCCTGGAAACAGCAAAGGACCTGCCCACCGTTGCAGCCAAAAATAGAGGAGCCCATTTTCACTGGCAGAGTGCTCGGGCCACCACAGGTGCCCCGACACTAGTGAGGTTGAGCTAGCCACGCCCCCTAGCCACGCCCCCCACACCCCCCAAGTCAAACACAACCTTGATGCAGTCCTCAATGAAATCAAGTTTGACACCCCTGCAATAGAACACGTATCATCTCCATGCTCCATGATTATCCATAACAGCATCCTCCCCAGTTAGCACCAGAGGGCCAGATATGACTTTAAATTCTTATTTCCATATGTGAAATGTACAGTGAAAAACATGCATTGTTTGTCCTGCTTGTAGCTTCATATACAGTAGATTGCATGGGCTGCCTCTAAAGTTATTAGCAGGTTTTAGCCGGGGAAATGATCTGGATACTAAGACACTTCTAGCAACGCTCCACACAGCTCTTCTTGAAAGAAAGATCAGAAGTGGTATTCAGCAGGTTCTGACCAGTTCTGGAGAACCGGTAGCGGAAATTTTGAGTAGTTCGGAGAACTGGCAAATACCACTTCTGGCTGGAGATTTTACAGTATCCTTCCCCTGCTATGCCCACCAAGCCACGCCCACAGAACCGGTAGTAAAAAAAATTGAATCCCACTACTGAGAAAATTATCAGAAGACATCCCCACATGCTCTGTTTTTACACATCCATGCTTATGGGAGTTGAAGTCTCACCATGTAAATATTGCTTATTATGATTATGAGCCAACTTCTATTGTTCTATTGTGCGCATTAGTTCACCCGTAACTCTTTACAGGTAATCCTTGATTTACAAGGTTTTCTTAAGCAACTCCATTCAAAGCTGCAATAGCACTGAAGAAAGTGACTTCTTATGACCATTGTAAGTCACTTGCCTTGCTTCCTTTGCTTTTTTGTTTTTCACAACTCACTGCCTTGCTTTGCAACATAAATTCTGTGGTCATAGGTAGAGGACTGCCCGTATTCCTAGAGATGCATAAGTAAGGGCGCACCTGGAATACTGCAACCTGTCTTGGTCACTCCATTAGGAAAAAATGACATTGAGTCTTTGGAAAAAGTGCAGAGAAGAACGTCTAGGATGATTGAGGGCCTGGAGACTAAAACATACGAAGAACGGTTGTAGGAACTGGATATGTCTAGAGAAAAGAAGGACTAGGGGTGACATGATAGCAGTGTTGAGTGTTCCAATATTTGAGGGGCTGCCACAAAGAAGGGGCACCTAATTTCCACCAGAGGGTAGGACAAGGAACCATGGATGGAAACTAAGCAAGGAGAGAAGCAACCTGGAATTTAGGAGAAACTTCCTAAAAGTGAGGACAATTAACCACTGGAACAGCTGGCCACCAGAAGTTGTAGGGGCTTCATCACTAGAGATTTTTAAGAAAAATACTGGACAGCCACCTATCTGAAATAGTGTACGGTCTCCTGTTTGAGTAGAGGGTTGGGCTAGAAGCCCTCCGAACTGTCTTTCAGCTCTATGATACCATTTTTACCCTCAACTCCTTAATCAACAGGGGAACCTTACTGTATTCTCTATAGGCTCATAAAAATTTCCTCATCTCATTATATGCCCCACTTGGTTATATGCCTACTTCAAGCTTCATTAACAAAGATTTTCAGCAAGGATCATGACTAATTTCTCCTCATGTACTTGGGTCACAATGTTTTTGCTTTGCGTAGTTAAAAATACACTGCAGCTACTCAACTTTCTTGGCATTTATATGCAAACCCCTAACTGCACCAGCAAATTAATTGCATACTGATAAGCATTAGAACAACAGATGAGGGCAGCTTTTATTTGTTTCTGCTATATGCACATGGGAATGCACCTTGGGTATTGTCAATTAGCAGAAAGATTGAGGTCTCCAAGCAGAAGCTCTTACAGCGGTGTGCCTATTAGGGAAAAATAATCACTATTTATTTCTAATAAAGTTTTCTAAGACCACCCAACTCAAAGCAATTTTAGGCAATGTACAAATGCTCAGAAGACTAAACCTCTGCTCCCAGTGAACGATGTCTTTTCTATTGTTTTGATTCTCGGGGCTCCTTTGATTCTTGGGGCCCCATCTAACCCTATCTAAATCTCCTCCAAGTAGACACTAGGACTTCAGTTAAACTTCCTTCCTTCCTTCCTTTCTTCCTTCCTTCCTTCCTTCCTTCCTTCCTTCCTTCCTTCCTGTTTCCATCCATCCATCCATCCTCCCTCCCTCCCTCCTCTTGTTATGAACTAGTACAAAAATAAGAAAGGGTAAGTTCCAAGGTAGAAAAATGATAAATTCCAAGAAAAGTAAACTGATAGATCCTTTGGTCTCAATCCAAAGGATCTATCAGTTTACTGGGAAATCTCACATTGCAGAAATAATGGGATGGGTTTGAAGGAAACAACATCTCCCATATTAAAAATAAATGCATTTTCCATCAGAGAAAGTACATTTCCAGAAAATCGTTTTTGCAAGTTTCCAGCATGGTTGAGTTTGAACTCTGGTTCAAAGAGTCCAGAGAAAGGCCAGCTATGACAGAAGCCTGATGGGCTAGCCCATTCTTAGGATATCAACTTCTCTCCTTCATTTCACAGCTGCCTTTGCCAAAGAAGATTTCTATAAGCTGTGATAGAAACGTGATTATTTCCAAATGTGCACTGAATGCCAGGAAAAAGAAAAGGCAGCTTTTTGCCTGGAAAAGGAAGAGTTGGTAAAATGTGATAATAGCACCACTATCCACTATGATTACAAGTAGTGTGTGTGTGTGTGTGTGTGTGTGTGTGTGTGTGTGTGTGAGAGAGAGAGAGAGAGAGAGAGAGAGAGAGAGAGAGAGAGTCTGACTGAGCCATACTATGATTGTTGGATATGGTTAAAACTACCCTTTCCTTTTTTGTGTCACTTCCTTTTCTCTTTCATCCTGTTTCTCCTCACCTACAACCCAAAAGCTTCTGCTCCAAATACCCACTTGTGCTCCAAATAGTACCGTTCACACGTAAAATGAAGCTAAAGACAATGTGCTGTCCTAAGGTCTCAGTTGGCACACTATTGGTTAGGATCCCGCCACTAGTTAGAACATTTATTTTTATTATAGCAACTTCTGTTCAGATGTTATGCTTGTCTTTATATGCAGCTACTCTGTCCCCTCACCCACCCACCCTATCCCAGTTTTGGGGAGACCAAGTTTTGCATGAACAAAAAATTAAAGGCCGAGTAATTGAGTACCTACACATTGAGTTGTTGATGAGATCAGTCTATGTCTACTTATAAAAAGCACAGAATCCAAAAAGATAAACAATTATTAACTCAACATGAACAAGGCATAGAAACCTCTAACTTAAATGTGTTTTTTTTTTCTGCCAGCCTAACATAAACCACACTAAATATAGAACAGAATCAAAGATTTTCTCCCTTTTTGTTGCTACCTTCAAAAGCAGATGTAATTCTCAGTTTGAACAACTTATTTTTAGCCACTGTTTCCATGAAGAACAGCTCGTGTCTGTGACATAGAACACAATAAGCTGGATTGGGTCATCTCAGTGTGCCTTGATGGCAAATAAAAGTTTAATAAGAGTAAATGTGTTAGTAAATTTCATAAAAATCAATCAGAAAGAATGTAGATCCGTCTTCCATCATATTTAAACAGGCTCACAATAGAGACTGGTGTAGTACTGTACTTTGTATAGTCTTAACAGTGACATTGTATACAAATCTACTCAGGAGCAAGGACCTGTTGATATAATGAGAGTTATACTACAGCAGGGTTGTAGTCCCAGTACCTTGATTTTGTTTTGTTTTTTAAAGTAATTTTTGCAGGTTAAAAAGATAGGTGAGAAAATGGGCAATTCCCTATGACATCTTAACAGCAATAGAATCTGTTTTACAAAATAAAATAGCCCAGGTACGTGTGTGTTGATTCTCTACATAGGCAGGCAGGGACACCTTTCATAGCTGTTTTGATTTTAGTGTGCAACCCTTTTTCTAGACTTGAGAAATTATACTATGAATATTTCTCAGAGCTTGGCATTGGTCTGTCTCTTCCAGAGAAACTGGCTTTATCCACGCCTTCTATATTTATTACTGCCCCATACCCAGGGGTGGGCTTCAAAAATTTTAGCAGCAGGTTCTCTGCCTGGTTGCTGGGTGGGCCTGGCCATGGTTGGTGTGGCCTAGCCAGCCTCCTGCATCACGGCGTGGGGGGGGGCATTTTTGCCCTCCCTGGGCTCTGGAGGCTTTCCTCAAGCCTCTGGGAAGGCAAAAACAACCTCCCCGGGCTCTGGAGGCTCTCTGGAAGCCAGAAATGGGCCCATTTCCCGCCTTCATGAACTTCCGGGAGGCCTGTTTTTCACCCTCCCCGTGCCTTGCACTTACCTACATCCAAAATGGGCCATGTGGAGACTCCTAGGAGGGGTGGGGTGGGCGGGGCAGGGCCAGCCAGAAGTGGGATTTGGGGGTTCTCCAAACCGCACAGAATCTTGACTAGGGGCTCTCTCGAACCCCTGCGAACTCCCAGCAGTCCACCCCTGCCAATACCCATTTATTAAATGTAATTCTGCCAATTAGCTCATAAAATTGCTGATGTCTCAGCCAGAAGACACAATCATTTATATACCCCTTCCGTTTCCCAAATGAAGCACGCAAACTTAAGAGCACAAGGCAGGCTCCTGGATCACACCAAAAACCAATGGCCCTAGCATTCTCTCCCATGGTAGCTTATCAGATGCATTTAGACAGGCCATTTGACAATGGAAGGGATCATCTGGACCCTCTTTGAAGATGAAGTTGGTATGTCAGCCATTATTTGAAATTCGCCTTTTTAGGAACCTAAAAAGCCTTGGTTTCTGGGTAGTTCCAGGCATCTGATTGTAGCTGCAAGTGCGCTTATTTCCTTCTTTGCTGCATTGTTACACCACCCGGAAACTCACGGCATCTCACACAATTGAACCTAAAACCAACAGACATTCAAATCAAGACATAATTTCAACCCTAGTGCCCATGTTAAATGAGCATGACCCCATTCTTAAAAACCATAAATGAATCAATTCAAAGTTTTGCAGAGAAGCTCAGATTTAACAGATGATCAGAGTTGGTAAAAGACAAAGATGTATTTCAGATTTGACAGATAATCAGAGTTGGAAGGCACCTTGTAGGTCATCTAGTCCAACTCCCCGCCCAAGCGGGAGACTCTACACCATTTCTGACAAATGGCAGTCCAGCCTCTTCTTGAAAGTTGATGTTTTTTCAATGTTGAAAAAGCACTACACAATCTAAAACCATCTCTATCTATTGGACCGGATGGAATATGTGCCTACTTCTTAAAAAAGCTATCCACTGCCCTAGCCAAACCTCTAAGCATAATCTTTGAAAAATCTTTCAGGACCAGCTCCTTGCCAAAACTATGGTCACAAGCCATGGTCATCCACATCTTCAAAAAGGGAGAGCCCGGCCTAGTTGAAAATTACAGACCAATTTCTTTATGCTGCATCACTTGTAAAGTCATGGAATCAATTATTAACCAATCCATTATCCTCCACTTAGAAATAAACAACCTACTTTCTAATAAACAATTTGGTTTCAGGAAAAAACTATCATGTAATCTGCAACTCTTACACTGCAAAAACATATGGACTACACTAGTGGCCCCCAACCTTTTTTGTGCCACAGCCCGGTACCATCATCACAAAATGATCCACGGCCCGGTACCGTCATCAGCACACATGACAAGGCAAGGCGGGCCGAGCGACCGGCCAGCCAGCCATCCCCCGCTTCTCCCCGTCACCTTCAACTCCTCCTTTGTACCTTTTTTTGTGCTTTTTTTGTGCTTTCTTAATCTCCTCTGTCATTGGGACAGCTCTTTGTTCGAAGCATCCCCCTTCGATGAAACTAAGGTGCGAGGATTCCTTCAGGACCCAAATGCCATTTTCCAACCGGAAAGCACCCGCTAAGCATCCGATCAGCTCCCCACCCTGACCTCAACTAACACACACCCCTTTCTCTCTTTCCTCTCGCCCCCACCTTCCCTCCAGGTCTTCCCCAGCGACCCCTCCCTGCACTGAAGCCTCAGCTGGTGCTTTCAGGCTCTTCCTCGACTCCCCTGCATGAGATCCTCCGAGCTGCGGGCTAAAGGCGGCAGGGCTCCTCTAGGCTGATCGCGCAGGCACCTGACAGCTGGGGAGGAGGGGGGGGAGAAGAGACCCGGGGCGTGATGTGGGTCCACTTTCCTCCCCACGGAGAACTTTTTTGCATCCGGCACAGGTAGTTCAGCGAGAGGCGGTGGCTCTATAACCCCAAAGGCAGATCTCACCTGGCATCAGCGCGTGCGCACGCCCACACACAGAACACCCACTCAAACACCCACTCACTATCCCCACAGCACGAGAATAACAGGAATAATAGTCTTCTTCCCCCCCCCACTCCGCCTGCCACTAGTCTTGTGGTTGCGACTTGTGTCCCCACTCCTTGGCTCGGTTTTTCCTGCAACTGACTCCTGCCTCACACTTTTGAAAGAGCGAAAGCGGCCTGAGGAGTCATTGAAACGCGGCCCGTTGGGGAGGAGGGGGGAGAGAGAGAAAGGCATATTATTACATGAGCCTTTTAAACTCGTGAGAATGGGCTTCCCAGGCAAAAACCATTTATTTACATCTGGGCAGCCAGGAATCATTTGCAAAACCACTTCACCTTCGCCAGTCTTCTTTGCAAAGCGCCACCGCGGCTCTTCCTTTTTGCCTTTCCCTTCCCGAGGCAACGCGGGACTGGAGCCACATGGAGCCATGCTGGGCAGTAGCAACTCCTGACTCAGGGGGCCTCCGAGGGGAGGGGAAGGAGGAGAAGAAAGGGGGGGAGCAGGGCTGATTCCCCTCAAAAATCAGAATTCCGAAGAATATCATGTCTGTCTAAACAAGATGGCGGCGCCCAGCAAACCAGCGGCCCAGGACAAAATGATCCACGGACCGGTCCCAGTCCGGGGCCCAGTGGTTGGGGACCCCTGGACTACACAACTCAATCAGGGCAAAGCAATTGACGCGATCTACATAGACTTCTGTAAAGCCTTTGATTCAGTGGTACATGACAAACTACTCCTAAAACTAAAATCTTAAGGTATCTCTGGACACCCGCATAACTGGATGGAAGCATTCCTATCAAACAGACAACAAATGCTCAAAATTGGGAGCGTCCTATCGATTCTGTACCTGTCAACAGTGGCGTCCCTCAAGGCAGTGTTCTAGGCCCAACTCTTTTCATATTCTATGTCAGTGGTTCCCAAACTTTTTCGCTCCACTGCCCCCTTGGTGCTACAAACTCATCCTCGGTGCCCCCCACCCAGGGGTGGGATTCAAATTTCTGTGGGTGTGGCCTAATCTGAGGGTGTGGTTTGCTGGTCACATGACTGGGTAGACATGGCTTGCTGGTCATGTGACTGGGTGGGCATGGCCAGGTGACTGGCAAATCAATCAATCAATCAATCAATAAAATAAAGTCTCAAGTCATGGCGCTCCCACAACTTCCGAGGGAAAGCTGTTCCATTGGTTGATTGTTCTCCATTTCACGTAGCCTCTGAATGTCTGCTATTTCACAGTCTCTTGGAGCAAGCATTTCACTAGGGTGCAGCATAAGCTGAAAAGCAGGGTGCTTGCTCTGTTCCTAACCCTAACCCTACCCCTAATATCACTAGTAGAGAGACTTCCAATATCCCAGATCATGACAAACGTACTACTATAGTTAGGACACTTCTATTGTAGTTCAGACACTTCTACTACCAATTAGGAGGGTTATAGGGCTTTTGCGTTTGCATTTCCACTGTAGTGGAGAAAAAATGCACTCTAGAGTTGGAGAAAAAAACATGTTCCTGAACACACGCACACACACACACATACACACACTAAGAGGTGGAGGAGAGATTTTCTCAATATACCATTAGTCCATGAATGTGATCCATGAAAATGATGCTATGCCTCCCCGTGTGTGCTGATGGCCATGCACAATTAATACAGAAAGAACTGCTTTTTAAGAAATCCAGCATTTGTGGGGAATGCGTTGTTATCTTGGCCAAAAAGGTCCATGCCTCTTATTTTTTAATGCATGAGTACAGAGGTTTGGGCAGATCTCACCATTGTGGTTTCCATCTTGCCTTTTTTAAAACCACATCCAGAAGACATCTTTGCATTGTTAAGAATATCACTTCATGAATTACTGTACATTGGAAAACATGATATGTGGCTGATAAAAAGGGTATGCCTAGAAATTGCCAGAACCAAAATGTAATTTAGCAATAAGATTTGCTGTTGCTTTCTTGCTAAATGTGCCTTTAAACTCAGTTTTGACTTGTTGTGTTAAGTTTGAGCAATGAGAGGCTGAACCAGAGCATGAGTGCAACAGTACTTTATTTACAAATAAAGGGCTGACCGTGCTTGCCAAGCCTGGAACTGGCTCGCAGCAATCAGCAGCCAGTTGGACCCCGCAGCCTGCTTTTATAGCTGGCTGCTGGGGAGAACTGACCAATGGGAATGGGGGAATAACGCCCACACAAGTGAGTGGACCTGAGTGAGAACTCCTTGAGTCCTCAGGACATAACAGACTCTTTCTAGTATAACCTGAGGTTTCTGCAAAGTGTAGTCCTAAAAATCAGCACAGCAGGAACAACAATGAAATAATACTAGAGCTTCAATTCTATTGCCACATCTTGATTATTTTTTTTTACCCTTTGAACACCCATGCTGGAGGATATGGAAGACCAAGGAGGGTTTGCGGATTAGTGTTTTTGAAGGCTTAAAATGTTAGAGACAAACAATTCAAAATTTCGTTGCCTTTCACAGCATTGTCATGAAATTTCTGCTGGCCCCTTTGGATCCATGTCTCTTAATGCAATGCTGTTTTTTTTAAAAAAAATTACATTAAAGAATGACATTCTTCTTCAAGATATAATCTCCTAGGTCTTCACCAAGTCTGGGAAGCTGTTTCTTAATCTGTTTACAGACCTTTGGACAGATAAGATATTTTGATCGGAAGCAGAAACAGGAAGTTTGACTCAAATCACAATTGTGTCAAAATGGCCAGCTTTTTCAGTAAAGCAATAAGTGAAACTTGCTGATTTTGTGTGATTTTCTTTGCCAACTTAATGTCAACTGGAGAAACTTTTGAACTGAAACACCAAGAACTGTTTTTTAAATTCAAATTATAAGGCAAATGCTTCTCTCTAGCTTCTGATCATGATAATCAAAACTCTTTCTGCTGAATAAATTTATTCTACAAATAAAGAGATTTTTGTACCAGTTGGTGATGAATGTCAGGGAAGACTCGGCGAGCAATTCTGTAGCTTTGAAGAAAGAAGAGCATCAAGAAGCAATTGCTTTTAAAAAAAATTAAACTTTTCAGGAGCTTTGTTGTGTCAGAAGGGGGCTTGGATAAAATGGCTGTCACAGCATCCCTGCTGCTGTTGAAGAAACCCAAAAAACCAAGGCTGTGACTAAACAGAGGCAAAATTCAAATAGAATTGATTTGCAACAATGAGAATATCAGTGAAAGATAAATATAGTAAATATTAAAAGACTCAAGATGTTTCATCAGTGGTATAATAATCCAGCATTGATAGCTAAAAATAGATAATTCGTTATCTAAAATTGTTGAAAATATAATAAGAGATCATTTTTTTCATATTTGGTGACAATGTTCTTACATTTTTGGTTATTGTCATTTTAATAATGATCCAAAGTTTAAACTGATTTAAGATTCAGAGCTTCTGGTGTTCTCCAGCCTCGACCTTGCCAGTTTATAAGAAGCAGGCCTGATCCATGCTAAATATAACTTGGTCAGAATCAGGTGGGGGCCTCCTGTCTTCCTGGATCCTTTGCAAAACATAATCCATTTGGGGCTCTGTTACAAGGGACCATTACCATCAATTACTGCTGCTGAGATGTGCAACCACAAAATCGGTCTATGAGTTTAGGTTTGGAACATTTCAATGCAGGGTGAGGAACTCGTGGAGAAAAAAAAAAGAATACAGACCCTGATCCAATACTGCTCATCAATATGTAGATGGCCACTATTGTGTCTTCATATCTGTAGCTGTCAACTCATAAAGTAAGCCTGTTTCAGTAGGCAGTGCAAAGTAGACAGTGCAAAGTATACCCTCTGCAATTTTGGACTTGGGCTCACATCCTTCTCACCCATCCTTTTGCTTTGATTTGCTGTGTGGATGTGGTGGGATTCAAAAAATTTTTTACTACTGGTTCTGTGGGCGTGGCTTGGTGGGCATGGCAGGGCCTATTCCCTCCCCACTCCTGGGGGAAGGATACTACAAAATCCCCATTCCCTCCCCATCCCACTAACCTGCTTTCCAGCTCTGTTCTCCTGTGCAAGGCAACGAAAGAAGGCCCAGCCAATCAGCTGGGACTCGGGAGGCAGATAATAGATGGGGGCGGGGTCAGTCAGAGGTGGTGTTTGCCGTTTCTCTGAACTATTCAAAATTTCCGCTACCAATTCTCCACAACTGGTCAGAACCTGCTGAATACCACCTCTGGGGACCAGGTCCATTGCAGGGGTGAAATTCAACCACCTCGGCCTGGCTTGGGAGAAGTGATAGGGATGATTTGAATCGGTAAAAAAATCGCCCCTGGTTGCTATTACTATTATACCAAGCCACGCTCACAGAGCAGGTAAGGAAAAAAATTGAATTTCACCCCTAATCCAGGGGTGGGATTCTACCAGTTCGCACCTATTCACTGGAACCGGTTGTTAACATTCTAAGCAGTTCAGAGAACCGGTTGTTAGAAGAAATTGCTGGCCTAATCCTGTAAGGAAGGCAGGAAGGAAACATTCTGGTGTTGCTTACAGAAACTGCCTCTCCGTTAACCCTTATTACATTCTTGGCAGGACTAGACTTCCTGTCTCAGGAACATCTCTGGAGTTTTTTTCCCCTCTTTTCCTGGTACTTTGCTTGTGTGGAGTGACCATTTCAAGTTACAATGGCACTGAAAAAAGTGACTTATGACCATTTTTCACACTTACGACTGTTGCAGCATCCCCACAGTCATGAGAGGCCAGGCGAGAAGATGCATGCCTCGATGTGAGCGATATTGAGTTGGCCACACCCAGCCAATAACATGACCACCAAGCCATGTCCACCCAGTCACATGACTACCAAGCCACACCTACCACCTAAGCCACGCCCACAGAACCGGTTGTTAAAATTTTTGAATCCCACCCCTGCCCTGATCCATTGGTACATTAGCACAGGCTACTGTAATTCTTAGACTTGTGGAGGTGAACAGCTGCACTTCGTTCTTTTATGATGTGCTTCTTGTCTTCGAGATATGTTGGCTGGACAGCTGGGTTGAGGGGAGGCACCCAGCACATTCTGAAAGGCGACTGCATGGGTGTAAATTGCCAATAGAGGGTTTGCTGCTTTGATCCAGGCCTCTCCTGTTAACTGAATTAAGCAGGGGGAGAATCAGCTGGAAAAATCAGAATTCTTTCCCCACTGTAGACAACAGTTCCATGGTCAACATTGTCGGAGATTGTTCCTTGCCTGCGCTCCCCCTCACTCCCCGCCACCACCACCACCCTGTGCATGGATTTGGAGCAGCGACTGAACCTGTTTGTCCTGTTTCTCTGCCTTTGAAGCACCCACTGCCTCTTACAAAACAAGTTGTCAAGTATAGAGGGAGACCAGCAGAGACGGAGTTCCCTAGGCAACAGCCAGACCTTGGGAGAAATCACAAAGTGGATAGCCATCTGTTGGCTCCCTGCGCCTATTTTCCATTCATGGTCTGGCTCTTATTATTAAGCACACAGCCTTCCCTAGAATCTGGAAGCGAAAATAAATGGGAAGCTGTAAATCCCCCAACCTTCATTTGAAAACCTTTTCTTTTCCCTTCTTGAGGTTGCATCTTTCCTCTTTTATCTTTGTTTGAACAGGGAATGAGAGGCAGCCCATCCCAGCAGCTGCTGTGACATCAGGAGCAGCTTAGGTTTCACTTAAAGTGTTTTTATTCTACTCAGTTTTTATGTGCATTGCACACATGATGCACATTAAAAGCAGGCAGAGAGTCGATCATCTTGACTTTTTTTATCACTCTCCACAGAAACTCTGTAAGCTCCCTTCATCCCAGGCTGCCAGGGAAGACGGGAACACTGGCAGGAGGGGAATCGGCTGTCAATTGCTGCCATTAAGTTGCCTCGTCTTTTGCAAGGCTCAATACAAAGCAGAATAGAGATCAGATGCTGGGACAGCAAATTATGCCAGCAAACTCTTGGGTTGCTTCCCAGATTGTGCTGTTTAGATGAGCTCATAGCTAAATCTAGGAAATTATATTTGTGATAGGATATAAAGGCAATAAATACTTAATATACTGTACACGCAATATCTCTATCTGTCTGTCTGTCTCTCTGTCTGTCTGTCCTTGGGCTGCCAGCTGACCAAGAGATGGCCTTGGCATCTATCTATTTATATCTATCTATCTATCTATCTATCTATCTATCTATCTATCTATCTATCTATCTATCTATCTATCTACCTACCTACCTATCTATCTATCTACCTACCTACCTACCTACCTAGCTACCTGTTGTAGAGCGAAGGGACATACGAGGCCAAGACCAGAGCATACAAGTAAAGGCTTTATTCAGGGGAATAAAGGGCTGTTGTACCTGCCTGCTAACAAGGCAGACTGCTGGAGAACAGCAACGGCTGGCTCCGTCTGGCAGCCGGCTTTTATAGCCGACTGTCAAACGGAGCCAACCAATGGGAGCTGCTGATGCTCCCACCTAAAGTGCAGACCTGGTTGGGAACTCCAACCAGTTCCAAAGACATAACACCCCTCCCCCCTGGCTGGGTGCATGCATAGTCTTTGAGGTATGATGGAGGACTTCGCTGGCGACCCGAATGTCATAGCTCCGGGGAACTGCCGGTTGGCATCGAGTCCAAGGAGCGCGGTTCCGAGGCCGCCGTGGAGCCCTCTGGGATTGGCACTAGGTCCGGGGAGCGAGAAGCCTCCCCTCGTTCGGGTTGGCTCGGTAGAACGTCTCGGCCTGGACTGTTGGTGCCTCCGCAGGGTGGACGTGCAGGAGCTTCGGGCCAGCCATCCAGGTCCGTTCTCGGCTCCCTTTGTTCGAGTGGAAATGTCTGGTCCCTCAGGGGATTTCCCTCTGGAACCTGGGCGAGGATTCGCGGGTTGGCTGCTGGATCTGGCTCACCGCTGTTCCGGTCACTCCGCCGCCTGCGTAGTTGGTCCAGGTGTCTCCGCCATACTCGACCGTCTTCTAATTGGATCCGGTAGGACCTTGGACCGGTGATAGCCATGATCCGCCTTGGCACCCACAATGGATCTCCTGCATAGTTCCTTGCGAAGACTGGGTCCTGCAAGGCAAAGTCTCGCACCTGGCTGTCAGAACCCAAAGGGGTATCAGGACAGTAGTGGGGATGCAGCCTGTCAAGAGTGGTCCTTAAACGTCTCCCCATTAACAGTTCAGCCGGGGATTTGTTAGTGCTAGTGCATGGGGTTGTATGCTGGCTGAGGAGGAAACGGGATAACTTGGAATGCCAGTCTTCCTGACCGAATCTGGCTAGTGCTTCCTTGGCCGATCTGACGGCTCTCTCCGCCATCCCATTACTAGCAGGATGAAAGGGGGCTGTGAGGACGTGTCGGATGCCCAGGTTCATGACATACCTGCTAAATTCGCAGGACGAGAACTGCGGCCCGTTGTCGGAGACTATCGTGTCCGGGAGCCCGTGAGTCACAAAAAGTCTGGTCAGG
Source organism: Pseudonaja textilis (assembly GCF_049901715.1). Lineage (NCBI taxonomy): Eukaryota > Metazoa > Chordata > Lepidosauria > Squamata > Elapidae > Pseudonaja > Pseudonaja textilis. The sequence goes on from NC_141991.1 coordinate 175,314,276, forward strand.
GCTTTGACAACTGCCTGCGTGGTGGTCGTGGGAAGCAAGGCAACGTCTATCCATTTTGAATACGAATCCACGACCACCAAGAAAGTCTTGCCGTGCACAGGCCCGGCCAGGTCGATGTGTAACCGTGACCAAGGGGCATTGGCGCTTTCCCACTTTGTGGGTGCAGCTGCTGGTGGGGCTGCTCTAGATTCCTGACAGGGTTTACAGGAGCTTACCCACTCTGCGATCTGATCGTCCATCCCGGGCCACCATACGTAACTGCGAGCCAACGCCTTCATTCGCACGATACCCGGATGGCCCTCGTGCAGCACCTTCAATATGGGCACGCGAAGGGTGGATGGGACAACGACTCTGGAACCCCACAGCAGGCATCCCTGGAGTTTTGATAGTTCCTGTTGACGTGTTTTAAATGGGACAAAATCAACTGAACATTTTGTTTCCGGCCACCCCCTTCCCACCCAGTCCAGAACCTGGGCGATTAGTCTATCCTTCTTGGAGTGTGCCGCGATGTCATCAGCAGTTACAGGTAGCTTAAGTTCATTGACTTCGAAGATCGCGTGCACCGGAGCTGGGTCTTCAACTGGGGTCGGTAAAGGGCAGCGGCTGAGAGCATCTGCGTGGCTTAAAGTCTTACCGGGGCGATGGACCAGCTTGAACAAATAGGCCGCCAAAAACAATGTCCATCTGGTCATCCTGGGGGACAGAACTTGTGGAGTTTGCCTGTCTCCCGATAGAAGTCCCAAGAGTGGCTTGTGGTCTGTAATGAGTTCGAAATAGTGGCCAAAAAGGAATTCGTGAAATTTTTTGACTGCCGCTACTGCAGCCAGAGCCTCCTTGTCAATCTGGCTGTAGTTTCTTTCAGTCATGGAAAGGGTCCTGGAGAAGAAGGCAATTGGCGCTTCTGTGCCATTGGGGAGCCTGTGACTAAGGACAGCTCCTATCCCGAAGGGGGATGCGTCAGCGGCTAAAACCAAGGGTAGGTGTTGGTTGAATTGAATTAAAACGGCGTCGGAGGTGAGCAGAGATTTGATCGCTTTAAATGCATGGGATTCTTTGGGGCCCCAGTCCCACGGAGCGTCTTTATCTAACAACCTGTGTAAAGGTTCAGCGACTGAAGCTTTGTGTGGTAAGAATGAGGCGTAGAAATTTAATAAACCCAGGAAGGCTTGCAGTTCCGTTTTATTATTTGGCGTGGGTGCCTCGTGGATGGCTTTTACTTTTGACTCCACTGGGTGGATGCCTGAGGCGTCAAGTCTATATCCTAAAAAGTCCACCTGTTTAGTGGCGATGGTGCACTTCTCCCGTTTGAGTTTGAGACCATGCTGTCTAAACTTCTGCAATACTGCTCTCACCCTCTGGAGGAGCTGGGGCCTGTCCTTAGCTGAGACCAAAATATCATCAAAATAGGGGACTACTCCTGGAAGACCTTGGAGGATTCTTTCCATTAGTGACTGAAAAATCCCCGGGGCCACGCTAACGCCAAATTGGAGGCGCTTGCACCTAAATGCCCCTCTGTGTGTTACAATTGTTTGTAAGTCTGCGGTGTGGCTGTCGACAGGGAACTGTTGATATGCCTGCGACATGTCTAGCTTGGCAAAAATTGTGCCGGGTTCAAAAGTGTGCAATAGGTGCTGGATAACTGGGACGGGGTATGCGCTAACCTGGAGGTAACGGTTAAGTGTCGTTTTGTAATCAGCACAAATTCTCAAACTACCGTCCTTTTTAAGTGGGGTGACTATGGGGGTCTCCCACTTGGCGAAATCTGTGGGCTCAATTACCCCTTGCTCGAGAAGTTTGTCTAGTTCCGCATCCAATTTGGGGCGGATGGCGAAGGGTACCCTACGGAATTTCAGGCAGACAGGAACTGCCTGGGGGTCTACAGAGAAAGAGATGGGTGTGCCATTGTAGCAACCCAGCTCGCTACTGAAAACGTCGGAATAGTCAGAGAACAATGTGTTTACATCAGACGTTGAGACAGCATGGATTCCTGTGACATTAAGGCCGAGAGAGGGGAACCAATCTAACCCCAAGAGACTAGGGAGGGTACCATTAACCACCACTAAAGGCAAATGGCCTTTGAAGGTTTGGAATTTAACAAGGAACTTGCCTTTCCCGAGGACAGGGATGTTCTTGCCTTGATAGTCTCTCAGCGTGAGGTGGCACTTTTGTAGCTGTTTCCGGGTCAGTCTGGGTTGAATCTTTTTCAGCGTCTCCCAGGAGATGATTGAGAGCGCTGAACCGGTGTCCACCTCCATGGTACAAGGTTTACCTTCTAGGGAGAGAGAGAGTTTAATCTTATTAGGAGTTGGGGAAGTGTGGTTGGCGTGGTAACACGTGTAACAGTCTTCTACTTGCCTTTGGAGGCTAGGAGATGAGGGAAACTTCTGGGATGGAGCTCGTGCTGCCTGACAGACTCTTGCAAGGTGACCTTTCTTGTGGCAGTTAAGGCAGCTGGCGTTTCTAAATCTGCAAGATGCCCGGGAATGGGCACCCCCGCAGGTCATGCACAAAGGGATCTGTTGCGGGCCACTGCTGTTTCTTTGTCTCACTCCTACCTGGGGCTGTCTCAGTTGTCTTAGGCGATGGACATCCGCGGTTTCAGAGGGGTCCGCTTCGCTCATCACTTCCTCCGAGTGGACGGTGGAAGTGCCTGGCTTTGGTGCGGTGCCTTGAATCTCGGCCGCGGACTGCACGGATAGCTCAGCGGCTAGGGCTTCCTCCACCGCTTGGGAAAGATTTAGATCTTTCCTGGCTAGTAGGCGTCGTTGGAGTGTCTGATCTCTTACCCCGCAAACGAGTTGGTCAAGAAGCATGTTGTCTAAGTAGTTCTTGAACTCGCATTGAAGCGCGGCTGTCCTCAGGGCTGCCATGTACTGGTTGATGGATTCCCCTTCGGCTTGCTTCCTCATCCGGAATGCGAAACGCCTAGTGATCTGGGAAGGTTTGGGAGAATAATGGTTAGAGAGTGTTTCCTGTATTTCGGTCCACGGAACGTTTCTGATTTCACGTGGCGCGAAGAGTGCGGTGGCAGTGTCGAAAACCTCAGCGCCACAGTAGCTTAGGAAGTACGACTTCTTTCTGTGTTCCGCAGCATCAGCCAGGCCAATGGCGTCCAGGAAATGATTGAAGCGGTTCTTGTAGGAGTCCCATTTTTCCTCGCTGGGCTTAAATGGTGGGAATGCCTGATTGGCATTCATTTTGGGACCCTCAGCCTCTTAGTGGGGTAGGCTGTCTCTCTGGGTGGTCGTGGCCCTTGGATTTCCTCAGTTTCGAGCGCTGGCGGCTGCGGCTGCAACGCCCGAGACTCACTCCGTGAGCTACAACCTCGTGAAGGCAGTTTAAATTTCGCGCCCTCCGAGTGCAATGGCGGCGGTGGCTAACAGCGCCGGAAATAGCTTCAATGACTTCAGCTCAGTGCTTCGCTAGCTTGATTTGAATTCAAACAGCAGTGGTTTGAATTACGCGCTCTTTCTGCGAGCGGGGCGGCTGAGGCTGTCAGCGCCGTGACTTTCAGCTCCGAACGCAGCGGTTTTGAATTTCGCGCTCCTTTGCGAGCGGGGCAGCTGAGGCTGTCAGCGCCGTGACTTTCAGCTTCGAAACGCAGCGGTTTGAGCTCGAGCTCTCTGTGAGCGAGGCAACTATGACCCAGATGCCGTGGCTTCAGCTCTTTTGCCTTTGGTGCTTCTGGTTAGCCTGTAGTGATCCCATCCTCGTCACCAGTGTTGTAGAGCGAAGGGACATACGAGGCCAAGACCAGAGCATACAAGTAAAGGCTTTATTCAGGGGAATAAAGGGCTGTTGTACCTGCCCGGTAACAAGGCAGACTCCTGGAGAACAACAACGGCTGGCTCCGTCTGGCAGCCGGCTTTTATAGCCGACTGTCAAACGGAGCCAACCAATGGGAGCTGCTGATGCTCCCACCTAAAGTGCGGACCTGGTTGGGAACTCCAACCAGTTCCAAAGACATAACACTACCTACCTACCTGTCCCTGCAGAAAACCAGCTGATCATAAGATGGCAGCAACGAAATGAAGAAAACTTTAATTGTATGTGAGAATGGCCTTGGCAGACTAGGCAAAGAGATACTTCCTAGGGCAGGGGTCACCAAACTTTTGGACGTCAGGGACCACCAAACTCATAATTTTAAATCCCACAGACCACTAATATGAATTTTGACTGATGGTGGCTTGCTGATGTTGGTGAGAGAAAGAGAGAGAGAGAAAGAGAGAGGGAGGGAGGGAGGGAGGGAGAGATATCTGATCTAACCTCGGAGGGCTGGTGATTATGTTCTCTCTCTCTCTCTCTCTCTCTCTCTCTCTCTCTCTCTCTTGAGGGGGTGCTCTGAGGGTGACATTTCTCTGCAGGCCTCCAAAATTTTATCGTGGACCACCAGTGGGCCTCAGCCCACTGGCTGGTGATCACTCTCCTAGGAAACAATTGATAATACAGCCCACAACTGCATGCTGGACAAAGCAAGAGATTCAGAAAGGACACTTCCTAAGTTTTCGGGCTGTAAAGGTGACAGTGGGAGAACTGTACTTTCATATTTGCAAAAATCTGTTAATGTAGCTGTTCAACAAAGTAGAATTAGCTTATCTGGCCATGTTTTTTGTCTGTTCTACCTGGTAAGGCTGTCACTAACTTTATAAGAGTCATCAACATTTTTGCAGCCAGATGTAGCAACTCTGCTATAAAGTCTCAATTTATTTCCTGTAATTAATATTAATAAACAAAATGACTACAACCTGAAATAGGGATGAGCAAACATTTTTCTCCCACACCTGATAGATCAGTGGCCCCCAACCTTTGCAGCTTGGCAGCCCAGCTGGGGGTGAGGGAGAGGGGAGGTGGGCCATGTGAGTGGCAGGTGCCCAGCTTGACTTGTGCGAGTGATGGGCTGACACAAATGCGCAGGAGTGCCCATCTTGCTTATGCAAGTTGAGTTGCGTGTACGTGCTCTGGCCAGCCACTCGCTTGGCCCAATTCCAAATAGGTCATGGCGACCCCCCCTGTGCTAGATAATCATTGTGGGGGAGGGAGTGACATGCCAATCAATGATGTTTTTGAAATTCAGCTACCCCTATTATAGCACCAAAAGCGTGATTAGAATAAATGGAGTTTAAATACGCTTATACTGGATACTGGTACTTAACTCAAGGTTAATAGCACCAAACTTGACTGCAGGAAATAAGACTTCAGCAACAGAGTGGCCAATGTCTGGAATACTCTTCCCCAAACCCTAAAATCTTTAACCTTAGACTATTGACCTCACCCCTTTCCTAAGAGGTCTGTGTATAAGCGCCCCGACGTGCCTACCGTCCCTGTCCTATTGTTTCTTTTATTTTTTATTTTTCTTATATGTATCCATGTATTCATAACTATGTTTTTACTTATACCTATTATGTTGTAAGCAACTGACAAAAATAAATAAATAAATAAAATAAATAAATTGTCAATGCCAATCCTTCCTGGTTTCAAATTTCCCTTTTTGTTTTTCTGCAGATGAGTGTAATCATTTTATTGTGTAATGAAGCTGAATTAAAGCTAAAATGATTTGCCTGAATGTCCTGATTTAATTTCAGCTGACTAAAAATTTTATCAGGACCACTGCTGGCATGCTGAATGGCTCTATAAAGCATAAACAGTTTAATTTAGAGTTGATTGTTTGCAATAAATAGATAGTTTTAAAAACTAGTAAAATATACTTTCAGTGTAACAAAGCAAATCCATTAATCAAAACCATTAAAAAGCCAAAGTTAGAATATTTTGGACATGTGATGTGATATCTGGAAAAATATGGCATTGCTTCACTCCAGGGAAAGATTGAAAGCAAATGAGGTCCAGGCGGAAGAAGAACACCATGGTTTCAAAATCTAAGGGACTGGTTTGGACAAAACTCAACAGCACTTTTTCGTGCAGCTGTTGATAAACATAGGATTGCCAAAACGATCGCCAGCGTCTGATGATGGATATGAAAGAAGAAGAAAAAGAATTCCTTCGACAAGATGACTAATAGAATTATTGTGCAACACAAATGGTGAGCCATCACGCTGGGAAAAACTGAACACCCAACAGAAAATAGCTTCTGTGAATCATGGCCTTCAGAATTCAGTGCAAACATCTAGGCTCCTTAGCAGGTGGGATCTGTGACCTCGAAAGATGTCATCTCATGTTCTTTCAGCTTGTTTTTTGTGGTTTTTTTTGCATATCCGGAAAAAGTATGTTTTTCACATTTGCCTGCTGATGGAATTTTTGGAGGCCAAGGGGCTATCAAGTAGACCACAATTCAGATAAGGCACTGGTGGCATTGAGAAAATGTAAATGTAGCTGAACTAAATAGAAAAATGTTATTGAGTTTCTTATCACGCAAAGAAACGGTGCAATGGAAGGAAGACTATTGGGTGTGAGGGAAAACATGGGAGGAAAAAGCCATCATCCTTTGCGGGCTGGTAAAAGCCACTGCTCCGAGTGCTGTGATCCTATTCCTTGAACTACGGAAGCAGATAAACAAAAATAACTAGAAAGTAAAAGGTGATGGGCTAGTAGATTTCAGAAGTGGGGAGTCTTTTTGGGGGGCAGTTGTAACTTTGAGAGCATGTTATGCCTGTTCTCACAAAGTAGCTACTTGGCCCAGGAAAGAAGAGTGATGCTGTGCGTATTCACAAAATGATTGCTTTTTGCTCCCATTTTATCTTGGTTTATGAATGCTTGTGGGACCAGTGTAGGCCCAGAGATTTTCTGGGAACGAATGCTGATGTCTGTCGGGTTCCCTTTCCTTTACTTGTTGTAATTCACGGATGTCAAACTCGCCACATCATGTTGATGTCACGTGACATATCACAACGTTTTTTTGCCTTCATGGAGCTGAAGTGGCCATGGCCTGCATCCAGCCCAGTTTGACACTCCTGTTAATGTAAATAAAAGTATGTATATCAATTAAGTCAGGTGGGAAGGGAATTTGGTCCCATATTAGTATATCTGGCAAATAATACCCTTTGATCTGCCTCCACAAGGAGGAAAATCTTGCTAGCTTGAGGATCATTTAAATTGCTAAGAGTCTCACAATTGTTTGCATCATGTTCATCTGTGAAATCACGCTGCGTGTTTTGCATTTTAAAACACTTTCCCCCGGTGCTTGAAGGAAAAGAAGTTGGAAGATATTACAGTAGCATCAATTCAGAATATATACTTTCTGATTTAATAAACAGGAAGGAGACAAGGAGTTTCTGGGTCCCACTTCTTTCATAGAATGCATGCATTTACAGATTTTCTAGGAGAAACACAATAATGGAAATTCAAGACCTTTTGTTAGGATACAAATGAAAATTCAGAACAATCGAAGCAATAATTATCCTATGCACTGTTATGACTACAAAAACTATAATTGTTATGAGTCAAAAACCCCAAATTAGACTGCAGAGCGAAACATTTTTAGATTTATAAACTGATTTTAATCTTGCCTTACATAAACTCATTTCCAGAACATTATTATTGTATAATAAAATATATATCCCCCAAATATTTGGTTCATGAACCTTTGAAGAATTGTTGTGCTTGTGCCAAATATGGACAAAAATTCATCTTCTCAGCTGCTAAATCACTGATATAAATGATTTAGCAATTTCACCCCCTGGGTTGTTTATATCCTGACAAAGTTCAACCCTTCACAGCATTTTTTGAAAGAAAGCAATAAAATATTGTTGAAGTTCATTAAGCAGAAAGAGAGCTGTCAACTGATTTTACTTATTTTTGCAAAAATTAACAACCAGCTCGGCATCTGTTCTCGGTCAGATGTCTCAGTCAGATGAGATTTCTGCTAACTTTACTTTCTGTAAATGAGTTGAACAAATCTGAATGAGTCAGGGTATCTGGAAATATTCTGTTCCTACCTTTTTCCCTCTTCCTCATTTGATGAAGGTGAAATGTAATAACTTATTTGAAATTACACCATGGCTGCATATATTGGTGTACTTACCTGAGTTGACTAGCTATCATGCAGTTAATCCAGCTTATCAGGTTACCATGACTCATTAAATCATTGCCTCAACCAGTTAGCAGAAGTGTAGTTCTTCAATATATTGTGTAGAACAGCTTCTACCAAATGTGCAAAAGGTAAAGAATGAGACTGCACTTCCTTTCCATTTTATGTACTATTGGATCTTACTGGTGATTGGTTACTATACTTCCCCACACTCAGTACAACGGGTATGTACAATATTTATTTATTTTATTTTGTTAACATTTATTTGCTGTCCCTCTCACCATGGAGCTACTCCAGGCAGCTTACAACAATAAAAAGGAAGAAATGAAAAGGGTGTACAGGGAAATAACATAATAGAACAGAAGAGACAATGAAAAAGTTGACAACAAGAATGCATCAATACAATAATCAGAAAAAGATGGGCGGGTGGAGAGCAGAGAATAAGGTGGGGGAAAGGTTACCATCAATCCAGCAGCCACCTCCAGCATGGAATTTGGCCTTCCCCAGAGTGGGGGAAGACCTCACCTCAGAGGGTCAGATGTTCCAAAGAGAAGGTGCTGTAGCATAGAAGGCTCTTTTCTGGATCTTGATAGTCGGAATTATTTGTCCGCCAGGATCCAAAGTATTTTGTTTATTTATTTGTTTGTTTGTTTGTTTGATTGATTGATTTGTCAATCGCTTATGAGATAATAAGTATAAGTATAAACATAGTTATGAATACATGAAATGGGTGCATATAAGAAAAATAAAAGGAAACAATGGGACAGGGACGGTAGGCACGTTGGTGCGCTTATGCACACACCCCTACAGACCTCTAAGGAAAGGGGGGAGGTCAATAGTAGACAGTCTAAGGTTAAAATTTGGGGGGTTTGGGGAAGAAACCGCAGAGTCAGGTAGAGTATTCCAGACATTGACCATTCTGTTGCCGAAGTCGTAGGTCCTCACCATTGGCACGAACAGAATGGGCTTCTCCTTGTGGGATGAGGAGGTTCCTCAGGAAATATAACCAAGCTTGACTTTTAACAGAAGAGGACCTCAGAACCTTTTTCAGTGTTATCTCACCAGAAATCAACATGACAGAGTAAAATAATTTGAGGTCCTGAATCAGATGAACCTTATCTCTTTATCTGACTCAATGCATATGGTTTATCAAATATGAACAACACCTCTTCCGGTCTCAAATAAACTTGCAACAACTAAACATTTGGTAGGGGTAAAAAAAAAAAATTCCAATCTGCTTATTTGTGTACAGATCAACACTTTTTTGACCCATATGGTGAGGCTGATATTTCGGGATATATCTGCAAATATATCTCCATGTTTCCTTGATCAACAAAATGAGATGGTATGCCAAGCTAAACTGGGATTGTAGTACATGGCTATGTATATCAGAGGCTGCTAAATTGTTTTCCCCAGGTCTGAAATAATAAACCATTGGCAGAGATTGTCAAGATGAAGAGGAAGATTAACTGTTTCTAACGCTAGTGTGAATGGCTGGCTTCGTGGGATAGGTGGGTTTGAAGGAGCTAGAGGCACAAATTCCATTTTTAATGGCATATGTATGTCAACCTTAAATGAAGGCAAGGAAGCAGTTGTGAGGCCCTTGAGGCTGATAAACTTATTAGGAAGACTGAGAACAAGTTTTCCAGCCCTCTCTAAGCAGTTTACAGAGTCAGCACGTTGCCCTCATTTTACCAACCTCGGAAGGATGGAAGGGTGAGTCAATCTTGAGCCTGGTGAGATTCGATCTGCCAAATTGCAGTCAGCTGGCAGTCAGCAGAAAGAAGCAGTGGTGGGATTCAAATTTTTTTACTACCGATTCTGTGGGTGTGGCAGGGGAAGGATATTACAAAATCTCCATTCCCTCTCCACCCCACAAACCTGCTTTCCAGCTCCATTCTCCTGTGCAGAGCAACAAAAGAAGACCCAGCTGATCATCTGGGACTCGGGAGGCAGAGAATAGATGGGGGTGGGGCCAGTCAGAAGTGGTATTTGCCGGTTTTCTGAACTACTCAAAATTTCTGCTACCGGTTCTGCAGAACTGGTCAGAACCTGCTGAATACCACCTCTGGACCATTCTATTCAGAAAGCAGAAACTGAGGCCAGCTTTTAGAAATGCAGATTTGGTAATCCGTTTAGAAAGACTGGGTCAAGACACAACTCAGATAAATAACAAATAAAAGCTTGACAAAATTAGCTCAGAAAAGGACCTCGGATTTGCAGACCCCTACATCCCCATAGGAATCTGACAACAGCCAATAGAATATTAAAAGACATGTTCTTGCACATGAACAGAAAGTTCAAATACAAAGTTCAAATACAAAGCCCAAAGAAGGGATAAAAACAACCCCACTCTCAACTCCATGTTGTCGGCTGCCCAGATCCACAAACCCAAGTAGTTCTGCTTCATTATTAAAGCATCTTTCCAATCAGCTTCTATGTTTACAGTCTCTTTCTCTTGGCTTGGAACTGAACCAGATGGATATCTCTTCCCATAGTTATAAGTGTGAAAAATGGTCATGTCACTTTTTCTGAGTGCTGTTGTAACTTTGAACAGAGGCTAAATGAACTGTTATAAGCCTGTATATGTTTTATTGTTTCCCCCCCTCCCCCCAAAACCCCCCTCACCATTTATAGTTGAATGAAGCTGCCTGGCTGCCATGCTATCATTCCTCCTTTCTACAAAAATCCCACTGAGCGTGTGAAGGCTGCAGATGATCCTGTCCTCCACTTTGCATCCGATTACTTTCCCCCAACATTAGCAACTGTGATTATGAGGGGAATTGTGACTACAGGCGGTCCTCTACTTACGACCACAACTGAGCCTAAAAATTTTGTTGCTAAGCAAGACAGCGGTTAAAGCGAAATTTGCCTCATTTGCCACAGTTGTTAAGTGAATCACTGCAGTTGTTAAAATCAGTAACGTGGTTAAATGAGTCTGGCTTTCCCATCGACTTTGTCAAAAGGTCACAAAGGGGGAATCACATGGACTTTGCAACGGTCATAAATGTGAATCAGTTGCCAAGTGTCTGAATTTTGATCATGGGACAGTGGGGATGCTACAACCGTCGTATGAAAAATGGTCATAAATGCTTTTTTTCAGTGCTGTTGTAACTTTTGAACGGTCACTAAATGGACTCTTGTACATCTAGGACTCACCTGTATTTTATTATGAAACTATGGTTGAGATTATGTTTGAAATCCCATAATATTTTCAACACACAAATCAGGAAGACAAAACTAGGTCTCCTTCTGCTACCTGAATAGCGACTGAAAAACACTCAAGAAGTCCGATGCAAATAGACCAGTAAAAGGGGAAAAACTCTTGCCTTTTTCCTGTTTTCTATGCCTGTTTTCTGAAACTGCAGGAACAGTTGCAAAATCAAAACAGTTTGTGCAAATTCTGGCAGTGTTTTAAAGTAGCCTCAGCAGGGTAGTTTGCATTTGTCCAGTTATTTGTAAAATGGACCAGCGTGATTGCTCTGAAGAGAAAGTTAGCAGACTAGTTTTTCACTTCACAGAACTATGACGAGACTGTACCATCAGCTGAGGCCAGAGAATCAGGCAAGAGTTCCTGCACTGTGAAAGAAAGAAGGAAAGAGAGAGGGAGAAAGAGAGGGAAGGAAGGAAGGTAGGAGAAAGAAAGAAAGAAAGAAAGAAAGAAAGAAAGAAAGAAAGAAAGAAAGAAAGAAAGAAAGAAAGAAAGAAAGAAAGAAAGACAGACCCCACCAATGAGTTCTGTAGAACATAATGGCTACAAACCACTTGTTGTGGCGTAGATGACATAGTGGCTGAGCCAGGAAGAAATCAGCCCAGCTGCCAAATACATGTCTTGGGCTGAAAATCACAGGTGTGGACTGATACAAATTGCATACATGGAAGCGATGAGAATCTGATGGGGATGAGTGCCTCTGTTATCCTGAAGGTGGGTTTTCTCACTGCTTTGGCATGTATGTTTTACAAAAGCAAATATTACCCCCAAAAACCAAAGAAACCCAAACTCAGATCTTCAAAGTGTAGTCTTGCTGTGTGGCTGGGTGTTTATTATGTCCGATCAAGGCAAAGTATAACACAATAGAGGTTGAGTTTCAGTGTTCTTCAAAAGCTGAGTTGAAACGAGATCGTGGAAAAGAAAGAAAGAAAAATCTCTCCTGGCGTGAAGTTGAAGCCATAAGCACGTAGTTGTAACAATCTAACGCAAAACTCTTGAAAAGGTTTAAGAACAGAATGGGATTAACTTCTAGTAGGTTTCAGGTTGCAACAAAACTGTTGGAGCGCAGAAACACATGTGCCTGATCACTTGCCTTTTGAAGACACAATGGCTGGCTATTATTAAGGCTCTAACTACATTTTTAAAGATCATTTCACTTGCAAGGACTAATTGGCACTGTCCTTGTATATCCCTGTGACATCTTGAGGCTTTCAGTAGGCCTTGCTCATTGAGCTGATTACCTTGAGAAGTTATTCAGTGCATTTGCTGCTGCAAACAATACACAGCAGCAATAATTTTCCATGTTTCCTGTGTACGGAGGGACAAATGGTTCCCATTATTGGAAGAAACTCTTGGTTCTCAAGTTCTATGATTTCCTCTCTTCCCTCTTCTTCTGAAGTGCAGGGGCTGCTGCAGTGGTGCGATTCAGCCGGTGTAACAACTGGTTTGGTGAGTATGTGCTTTGTGCGTGTGCACTACATTTCAAAAGCTCATTTTCAACTCAATTACTTAGCTTCTGCTGCATCCCCAGTGAGTAAAACAGCTGATAGGTGGCAAACCACTCTGCTGTGCAAATCAGCTGTGCTAAAAAAATCAGGAAATAAAGCACAGGAAAAGGGCAGGGGTGGATGGGTGGGACCAAAAGTTCACCAGAACTACCGGTTTGCTGAACTGGTCCAAACCAGTAGAATCACCATCCCTGGGCTGCCATGAGGCCTTGCCATTATTCTTCCCATCCTCTCCAGCTATTGTGAGATGTTGCTGTGCCAGGACCTTGCAGCATGGCCAGATATCTGGTTGGGTTTGCTTGCTAGGGAAAAAGAAAATGTGTGGCAGCTTGGGAAGGGTCTACGACAATTCGCCATGGTCAACTCATCAGAGCCAATTTGCTGCGGCCAACTCGCTGCATGAGAACCAGCTATGGCCAACTCGCCATGGGACAAGAATTACACTAATATCAAAGAAACATTGCAATAAAATCATTTTAAAAAAATGCCAAATGAAGGACAAATGAAATATGATTGACAAAAATTAAAAAATGTAAATATTTAAATATTTAAAATATTTATTTTAACTATTTAAATTGCATTAGTTCAATTGTCTGGCGGTGAGTTAGCTGTGAGTTGGCCGTAGCAAGTTGCCCCACTCTGTTCTGGGAATGCTACCTACCTCAAAGCAAAATTTTAGAAGGCCACAAAACTAATAGCTCTGTTCCAATAGTAGAAAATATACAACAGTTCAGGATTGAACCGTTGGGTTCTCTGAGCTTGTTTTTTTAACATTGACCGTGAAGGAGAGTGGAATTTGTTGGCTGTTTATATTGAGTAACTTTCCCTGTTAGTTTTGATGGGGATGTGGTAAACCATATCCTCTGACTGTTATGGTACTGATGTTATCTGACCTGGTAACAACCAAGCTTGAAGAATGCTAAGAATCCAACAGAAACTCTAAGGAAGAGAAAGTGAAAGATATCCTTTCCCTGCGATACAGAGGCTGAAAGAAATTATTGTACTGGCAAGGGTGAGTTTGTATGCCGGTGGTCAGTGGCAGATTAAGGTGCACTGGTGCCCTAAGCCCTGACAAATCTTGGTGTGTCCCCTCCTTAGTACATACTATATAAACGAAGTCATATTCTCAACTTTGTGCTGCCCCCATTGGGCCTGGTGCCCTAAGCACATGCTTAGTCTGCTAAATGGTTAATGCACCACTGCCAGTGGTGTAGAGGATGATAGAAGTTAAAAGGGAGTTTCTTACAACAGGGATAAAAAGGAAGAAACGGGAAACAAACTGACAGCGTCTTTAGGATCTCTCTCCTGGAAAGTTACATTTCATCTTCTGCTATGAACCTAATTCCCCTGCTATAGTCCCCTCCAACCTGATGTCTTTCAAAATGCCAGACTCACAGAATTGCCAGTTATAATGCCGAGATTTCCTAAGATGTCTTATCCATATGAAGGAAGCTGAACTGCAAATTTAACTTTGAAAATTACTGTAAAGGAATTGCCCTGCTGGCTGCATTGTTTTTGCCCAGTGAAGCTGTTGTGGACAAGCTTTTTTTTTTTTTCCCTTCTCACCATCCCCTTGAGATTCTGCATGACAAAGATTAAATACTTACTTCTTTGTCCTCTACAAGGACTCAGTTGTATAAGGCATTGATGGCTTGCTTCTCTGAAAAAAGAATATTTTGTTTATTTTTGTTCAAAGGCCTTTTGGAAGCAAAAAGATAAAGTATGAAACTTGTGTTTTGAGTTACTATAGAAGTGAGCTTGCTGTTCTTCCAAATTCTTTTCGGAATACTAAAGATGATTAAACCTATCCAGAAAAAAAATCCAGTTGACTAATTAATGACAACCAAAATATCTTTAAAATAAACTATTTATTAATAATCCAGGGAACCACTTAAAAGCAGACTTCCGATTTCAGAGTAATCTATAGAGCCAATTGCAGTATTGTTCTTAAAGTCCCCTATAGGTGAATAGGTGGATATCAACAGTATAGTTGTGGTAAGGTATCCCAAATTGTTAAATGACTTAATAGAATAATGGAGTTGGAAAGGACCTTGGAAGTTTTCTCTCAGCTGCTTTATATACATGTTGAAAAGGGGAGGTGGGGGGATCAAAGACCCCCAAATGATAGAGGCCACCACCAAACCAATTGCTCCTCCTCCAGTATTACTACCTGAAACCACTTCTGAAGAAGAAGAGGAACGAGGGCAGAATAGTGCCTCCAATCCAAACCCCAGCATGCAGGCCAGGAGAATACCAAGGTCAATGGTATCGAAAGTCACTGAGAAATCTAAGGGGATGAGGAGAGGTGCACAATCCCCATTTAACTCCTGAGGAAAGTATTCATTTAGAGCAGAATTCCAGGAACAAGTCTTAAAATTGCCATGGTTGGAGACCCCTGATTTAGAGGGACCAATGCCATCTTCCCAATCCCATACCCTGGCCTGAATTTTGCCTGTAAATGATCCAGATAACCTCTTTTGACTTTGGTACGGTGAAGCTGCTCTGCCATCTCATCCACTTGTCTCAGAAACGGAAGATTGGAGGCCAGGTGATAGTTGTCTACATCTATCAGATGTAGAAACAGGCCGTGCAGAAGACGGTGCACCACCATCTCTTTCAAGGCTGCCAACAGTTCTCTAAAGAGGCTTTGGAAATATCTTGACTAGGTTAAAGGATACATAGATCCAGCCCACTGGCACCAGAGAAAAGCCTAGAAAGCATCCTATTCACTTTTCCCAAGTTCAGAGGTCAACAGGAACCCCCCCAATCATAGGTCACTATCAGAGACAAATGAAATTTAATGTACCTAAATAAGACTACAAATTACAAGACATGTCATGGTTGCTATGGAGGTAATGAAGTCCTAGGTCCTGCCAGAAATAGTCCCCGTGGCATGGAGCTTCCCCATTGCCAAGAGGTATGGGCCCTCAGCCTGAAGCAACTTTATTGACCAAATGCTATGCAAATTGGTTACCTCATGGTCTGGTGAGAGATTTTGATGCTGGCTTCTCTCTAAAGAGAGAATGACCACCTCACTCCCAAGGAAGAAGTTACAGTGGTTTACTTGTTTATTGCCATTGTGTAGGGTAGGACATTGGTCCATACACGTCTTCAATCAGGTTCATTTTTTTGGTCTTTCTTCTTCCATCAGTGCTCCAGGTGTCACTTCATTTCCTGGAGGAGCTAAGCGGGATTGGGAAATAGAAAAGGGCTGCTCAAGAGAATCATGCTTCCCTTTGCCAGTGTTCAGCTGAACAAACTGCTTGCTATAGAGCTGAGGCAACCGCATTTTGGAAGCCATTTGGATCCAGTCAGTGCCAGGGACAGATCATCTGAATAAGTTTACTTGTTCCATGGAGGTCACAGTTGGCTATCAATTACATAAGGCTCAGGGTGTGATCTGACCACAGCAAAGGGATTGTGGAAATCCCCTTCATACCCCAATCATGTAACAGGTGCTCAGAGGCAAAAAATGCATCTAATGTACATGAGTCAGATTGCTTGAGATGAGCCCATAGTTGACATGAAGGCTACGAATTCCTGCCAGAATTGTCCCCCACATCATAGAAGTGGAAATTCTTCCATAGCAGGAGATAGAGGTTCTCCACTCCCAGCCTGGAAACCAGCTGCAATAGGTTCAGGGAGGAATTGTGTGAGGCAACAAGGCCTCGCACAATTTACCACTAGGATCCCAAACTTGTCTCTACAACCTATCTTAGCAGAGAGATATTCTCAACCTGGTATCTTGGGATAACAATGCCTCCAATGACAACAATATAATATCCGGTTCCCTTACAAAAACAATGCAGAAACGATGTAGACAATAAACCCTTAAAAGAAAAGAAAACTATTAAGTGTTCTGTCATTTCCTAAGCTGATTCCCTCCAATTATGTAGGGACTACAGTTATGAGAATTCCTAGCCAATTGACCAATTTCTGGCAACTGTAGTCAGACATCTGGAGGGAAACCAGGTTGGGGAAATCTGTGCAGTAGCTGGATTGCTGAGTGGATGGGGATGATTGAAAAAATCTCAACGCAAGTGACATTGGGTCAAAACTCTTTCTTTCTCTGTTTCATTTTCCTTTCCAGCCTTCTTATTGGTATAAAAATCACTTCTTCCTGGGGCTGCCTTTGACTCATGGGGAAATTCAAATGAAGTATTGTGGTAAGTACTAGACTTGTTAAGAAGAGACGCTATTGTATTTGCCTTTTCAAATTTGCATATGTATAAATCAATCCCTTCTTGTGATCCCCTCCCTCGTCTCTAAAACTTCCAGTGTTGGAGCATTCACAACTTCAAGTTGTTCCACAGATAAATTATTCTGTCAAGAAATTTCTCCTTAGTTCTAAGTTGCTTCTCTCCCTGATTAGTTTCCACCCATTGCTTCTTGTCCTGCCCTCAGGTGTATTATTCCTGATAAAATGCAACCTTACCCACCCAGGTGAACTTTTAGTCACCCACTCCCCTGTAATCAAACTGAGATTGTTTAAGAAGCATTTCCAACTTCCAAATAAGCCTAATTTCCTTGATGTCTAAACGGGCAGGATAGAGAAGATGGTTATATAACATCAGGTATGTTTGTATTGGTATTTAACATGGTGAGCAAGCAGGCCGTTTCTTTAGCTTTCAAACAGTAATGCGGTGGAGAAACTGCTGTTAATAATTAAAAGACATTGGAAGTTAGAGAGATGTCAGCCAAAGGGCGCCCATAACTTATTAACAAACAATTCTCTCTTTCAAGAAATTGTAAATCTTCACAAGTTTGCAGGGCCTTATCGGAAAGTACAAATCCAGATCCCTGCAATAGCTAGTGCCAACATGCATACATATTCCAATGAGCAAACACAACAGGTCAACAAGCTTTCAAGTATGATTGCTAAATATTTCAGAGACAGGTTTGTACCTTAAATGAATGGAATACAAGAATAAGACGCAACACATGATTCTCCAGGAAAACGATCACCGAAATAAATCTGAATGCTCCCAATGGCTAGGTGTTTAAAAAAATGCCTAGAAACCTTAAGATATAATGAAGATTTCCTCAGAGAACCTGTATGGTAGAGCAGGGATTACCAAATTACCTCAGGTGCCAGCTCATGCTCTTGAGTAGCGACCTAGGTATTCTTCATCCAAATGCAGAAAGCTCATTAAAAATATTAGATTTTGCTGACTTTGCAACATTTTAGGCAAAAAAAAAATGGATGGAGATGAAGATCTTTATATGGCATTATATGAAAAATTCTGATATACTTAAAAAAAAAAACCCGTTGATCCATTTCAGTGATTATAGTGTTTGAAACCCTTGTATCTGAAGAGCTCTCAGGTATTTGGATAAAAGCAATCACTGTGATAATTAAATAACATAGTTGTAGGAAAGTGGTATGAGAAGAGCTCTAATTTAATTGGAAGCGCTGAAAAAAAATCTATAAATGCCATAGAAGTTGCACTGCTTGGTTAGCGGAGAGGCAGCTCTGCCAGTATAGCACATTTGTATACCACCAGTGCTTCCAAGTTGTGCCCACAGAAATCTCTGCCATGGCCGATAATGTCAATTTTCTACTAGTGCTGAGGCCAAGAGAGGGCAATCCAGGGATGCATAATGGTGACCTGGCAGCCAGTGCAAAATAGTTGGAACTTGGCTATGAGAGAGAAAATAAACACATTTGCTTCCCTGTGAGTTGGCCTGGAGACCATGAGCTGGCTGGTTGAAGAAAGTGCATTTAGCCTATAAAAGAGGGCGGGGAAAATCTCCTTTGGTCACATCACGAGGCAAGTGTCTCCTCTGAATCTTGAAAATTAAACATTTATGTAATTTTATTAATTAGCCTTTCCTAGGACAATGTTCACATCTGACCTGTTTTCTATGAAACTGGAAAATAATGGTCAACGTTTCTTTGCAACTAATAACCCAAATGCTATCTTCTGTAGGACAGAAGATACCAAATCACACATGGTTTTCATTTTATATATGTACACTGCCAGACTGGGTAGCGATTTGGATTCAAGGGGGAAAGGGCGTGGGATGCACCAGTTGACTGCTCTGTAAAGTGACTCCATTGTCCCCAAAGTGGCTGCCACACCATGATGGGAAAAGTCGTGCTTGATTTAAGGAGCTGCCCAGTTGATTTAAAAATGGGATGAGTAGGTTACCTCTAAGGGATTTCCTACTTCCATTCAGGGGTGCGATTCAATCGGTGTAACAACTGGTTTGGTGAGCGTGCACACAGCATTTCTAACTCACCTTCTGCTGCAAGCTGCTGTGCTGTGAGAAGCAGCTGAGCTGGAAATCCCAGAAATAAAGGACAGACTAGAGCTGGGGCAGGCAGGTGAGCCCAATAGCTGATCATCGGAGCTACCGATTTGCCCAAACTGGGCCAAACCACTAGAATCCCATCCTGGTTCCATTCCATTTCATGGTATGTGTTAGGAATGTAAGTCACCTAACAGTTATTTGGGTTGGAAATATATAAACTAGGATAGACATTTTAATACTGTATCGTTAAGAGAATGCTAAAACTGAAATTGGGTGTGGTTCTGCAAATGGCCATAAGATGGAGCCAGAAACCTGGGTTGTTTAGTCTCAGAAGAGAGTCTCGGTGAGTTTCTGTTTCTTCTGTTGGAGAGTGTTGCCGTTCCTCCTAATGACTTGTTGTGATTGGAAGGATTGGTACTGTTAGGAATTTTGAATCTGATGACTGTTAGATCGTGGATTGACGTCAGAACCAGGGAACGTTAATCTGAAGGGCAAGCCAGTTAATTAGCACGTTGCCTTAATGGGTATAAAAGGACACAGCTGAGCTGGTGCCTTTTGCCAGAAACAAAATGTCTACTTGAGTGAGGACGTTACTGCAAAGAGATCTCTGTTTGTTTGAATTTTGAAGGGGAATTCTAACCGTTTCTGCCAGTCATTATCTTGTTATTTTCCTTCAGTTTGATTTGATTGTGAAACGGCTGCTTTGTGTTTGTTCGTCTGA
The DNA here is from genome assembly GCF_049901715.1 of Pseudonaja textilis. Taxonomy (NCBI): domain Eukaryota; kingdom Metazoa; phylum Chordata; class Lepidosauria; order Squamata; family Elapidae; genus Pseudonaja; species Pseudonaja textilis. Next base: position 175,333,952 of record NC_141991.1, read on the forward strand.
ATCTCCAAGAGGAGACATAACATGACTGTTACTGATCGTTGATGTAAGTCTGTTACTGAACTGTTTTTTGATACTGGACTTGGATATTTGGATTATCCCTGAACTGAACACTGACTGCTTTACCTGTGAATGACTTGGACTGCTTATCTTGGACTGCGCTTAAAAGTTTATTGGAAGTAAAAACGTACATTTACTGTACGGTGTATCTGTATGCTGTGTGTCTTCACTACTCTTACTACATCTCCCTGTATGCACTCATTCTCCTAACGGGGAATTACCTCAACAGTATGCTATCTGCCCCACTTCACACAACTCCACAGAATAACTTGGTTGTGTGAGTTGCAACATCATGAGAAGCATGAGATAGACATGGGAAGCCTCTCAAAAGAAAACGCCTCTGATCTCCTCTTGAAACCACCCTCCCATTTTAAGAAAAGCTGTAGAAGAAATTGACCATATAATTTGGGTGGCATCACATTCGTATTGTTGACACTCTAGAAAAAGTACAGAGAAGAGCAACCAGGATGATTAGGGGACTGGAGGCTAAAACATACAATGAACGGTTGCAGGAACTGGGCTTGGCTAGTCTAGTAAAGAGAAGGACCAGGGGAGACATGATAGCGGTCTTCCAATATTTGAGGGGCTGCCACAGGAGGAAGGGGTCAAGCTATTTTCTAAAGTGCCTGTAGGCCAGACAAGGAACAATGGATGGAAACTGGACAAGGAGAGATTTGACCTGGAAATAAGGAGAAACTTTCTGACAGTGAGAACAATCAACCAATGGAACAGCTTGCCCTCGGAAGTTGTGGGAGCGCCATCACTTGAGACTTTCAAGAAGAGATTGGACTGCCATTTGTCAGAAATGGTGTAGGGTCTCCCACTTGGGCAGGGGATTGGACTAGATGACCTACAAGGTCCCTTCCAACTCTGATTATCTGTTATCTGTCCTTTGTGGCTGTTTAGGAAATTATGACCCCCCCAAACCAGTGCATTCACATTTAAAATAAGTGTCATTTTATGCTTAACCCTAATAATTATGTCCTCCCCCAAGAATTCAGGACCTTCTTAATGAATGTGAAAGTATCCAAAATCTGCATAATTTTTGTCAATATAAATTATGGTTATGTAGAAAGGTTTGGCTTGGGACAATAGCAAATTGCAGTAGTGTTTGAAACCTACTTCAGACACGGAGGTCTCTATTCTGATTACTACTCTTGTTCTACAGAAGAAGAAAAAGATGAACCATCTTTTGGGTCTGGGATAATCAGTAATGAAATTTCAAGAAACTTTTTCTGAAAGACATGTGTTCAGATATGTCCCCTGTGATGCCCAAATGCAGGGAAATTCTAAATATTGCAACATGCTCTTTGAGCGATATGATCACTTGGATGGGCCATGAAATATTCTCTTAGAATTCCCTGAAGTGCGCAAGGGTTCTTCCCCAGAAAAATGAAAGCTGGCCCAATCCAGTCAGATGTTCTCAGCATATGAAAATGAGTAAATGAACTAAATGACATTTTTAGAAAAATCAGTGCTCATGAAAAACAGGAACTATGTGAAGTGATGCATTACATATGAACTCTGTCACCTCTTTTTCTGTGCTGATCAGTTATGGTAATGTTGCAAAGAAAAATTGCATACTAATTTAAGGACAGCTGATTTCAAGAGAAAAAAATGCGGTCACTTCCAGAGTACTTGGCACAGGATTTATTAGCTCATGGATGTCAAACCCAAATGTGTCACATGACGTATTGTGATGTATCGTGATGTTTTTTGCTTTTGCAAAGCCAGGGTGGACAGCCTTAAAAAATGGTAGAAAGATATATCCAAATTTATATGGCAAGGGGGGAAACCACACAAGCTAAATATAAGGTACTACAAGATGTGAAGGAAACAGGAGGATTGAATTTACCAGATACTGAAATTGCATTTTGTTACTTGCTATTTAGTTTGGATGAAAGAGTGGGTGTTGGTAAGAAACAGAAGTTAGAAGATCTGACCTGACTTTTGGGTGGCATGGATATCCATGGTATAACAACATCACAGAAAATTTAGATATATTTTTTTTATGTTAGGTGAGTCATACTGTAAATTTAGGTTCTGCCCAAAACATATTTGTGGCTTTCAGCTCAAGAAATCTTTTATAAATGCGGAATGCTAAGTAAACCTAAATGTTTACTTTGTCATGAAGTGCTATGCTAGAATTTTTACAAGGGGATTGTAAAATAAAATCTAGAAAAGACTTAACAAAAGAAGGATATTCTTGCCAGTGGTTTTCTTATGTACAAATGTTAGAAAGATTTAAAATGGATAAAATGTGTTATGGTTTTTAAAAATGTAAAACTAAGCTTGAAAGAGAATTACATACTAATGGTGAACATATTCTTACTAAAGTGTATAAATTTTGTTGAAATTACAAGAAAGAAGAAGTGAAAGAATGCAAGATAAAATGGACTACAGTTTTTGGGGTTACAATATACAAATGGAAAAGGAGTGTGATACGTCAGCAGCTAAAAGACACAGAGCTTGTCAGTTGGAAAACTGACAACTTGAGTTCGAGACATGAATGCCACATGAAAGGGTGAATCCCATTATTTGCCCCAGCTCCCGCTAACCGAGCAGTTTGAAAGCATGCAAATGCAAGTAGATAAATAGGTTCCATTTCGGTGGGAAGGTAACAGCACTCCGTGTGCCTTGGCATATAGTCATGCTGGCCACATGACCACAGAAAATGTCTTCAAGCAATGCTGGCTCCCTTAGCTAAGAAAAGGAGATGAGCCCTACTCCCTAGAGCCAGACATGACTGGACGGGGAAACCTTTAGTTTTATACCAATGGAACAATGGGAAATATGCTGAAATTTATATTATATTTTAATCTTAAAGAGCATTTCTATGAACTGATGTCCTGTTGGCATTTGTCTCCATTTGTCTCCTATGTAGAAATCCTGGCTGGAAACATCAACAACATGAAGGGACATTTTTATCAATTTTGGTGGATAAGCAACTGGAAAAAAGTCACGGAACTTAATTTTTGTATAAGATAATTGCAGTAAGGCTGTTCTGTGCTCAAAAATAAGAATTTCAACATTACCCACAATGGAGGAATGGTTGATGAAGGTAATGGAACTTTCAGAGATGGCTAAATTAACTTCTTTGATCAGAGAAAAAAACAGGACCTACATTTATAGCTGACTGGAAACTTCTTTTTGCATGGAATGGGGGAAATGTACTTATGATCTGATGATTAGAAAAAAATGGATAAAAGAAAAAAATGAACTCTTTTTGCAATCTTTGACTAAGAGATAATTTTGTACTTACATTTGCTGCAAAGGAAATCGGAAGTGTCTATTTCTTCTTATACTTTCTTTCTGGATTTTTCTTTTTCCGTTCTTTCCACTTTCATACTAGTTTATTAATTAGTGTTTATGCTTTCTGTAAAAATTTGAATAAAAGGAAGCAACAAGCTTTAATATATTGCAAGTCCAGGAACTTAATAAAATTATATTTAGTCGAGAGGTTTTGAAAAGGAATTTCCTGCAAACTCAGTTTGACAGGGGACTGTGGTTTTTCCAGTTCTGCAGCGAACGCCTGGTCTGACTGCATATTTGAGAACATTCACTGACCAGCATATGATCCTGGTCCCAAAGATCCTCTTCCTTTGACATAGTTCAAAGAAGCTTCATACTTCTGTTTTGTTTATTCTGCCCCCAAGGACTATTGGAATATGGTGATCTGAAGACTATACGTACATTACATGACCTTTTCTGACCCATTTTTTAAAATTGCTTTTACAAATATCAAGAAAAGCATCTGAACAATTCTGCATGAGAAATATTGTGAGAGGCCATTGGATTATAAACAATTAATCCTAATTAAGTGCTAATTAATCTTCTAAATTTCATTCAAACATGCTTTCAATAACTGAACATACTACAAGCTGAACATTCTTCTCTCAGGGTTCTGACCAATGCTCTAATAAAATTAAGAGTCTCAAGCCATTTAGCAAGAAAAAAATCAGTTGTTTATTAGGAGCGCCATGTTGGCACGACCTAGGTGAAGCCAACTCTGACTTCATTCAATTCATGCCTTGCCTCTGACCCTGTTTCCCTATCCCTCCCCAGGGTGTGTCACCAGTCACATTCCCCAATGAAGCAATTTCGCAGGTCGTAGAAGTCACTCCTCCCAGCCATTGCCGGTCTCTGTGGAGATGGCCTTGACTTTGACCAGCTAGGCTGTGTCTTGTTTTGACTGAGGTGTTAATTCTTTGGTGCAGCTGTGAGGTGCAATTCCCATCCCACTGCCTATGGCAACTCAGGAGCAGGTCAGGAAAGCTTCACAAGTTGACATCTTGACTCTTTGAGTCAGTCCTGTCTCTTGGTGATGACAATTATCTTAGCAACATTTTTAGAAGTGGTTTTGTCAGTACTTTTTGCTGGGATATTTTTCAACTTCCCCAATCTAGGGTTGGCTCAAAGTCTCCTAGCTGGCTTTTGTGCCTAAGGCAGAATTAGAACATGTTCTGTTCATAATCCTGTGTCTTTAGGGATTACATTAAAGCACTTATATTTCTACTCATAAATACTAGGGCTTAAATTAATCCTTTTTGAAAATAGTGTTTGCATGTAACAAAAGTACTTCTGGGCACAATAGCTGAATTAATAGCCATTAGATTTGACGATTTGGTTTTAACTGTGAAAAGTTAGATTGATAAATACAAACAAAGAATAATACATATCAATAGCAGTGCTTGATAATGTAATTGACAATGATGAACACTGTAATCTGAATCCAATTTAACCTCGTAGGCCTATTCCATGTTATGTAGAACTGAGAAAATCTCTGTGTTGCAAAATTCTTATATTTTATATGTTTTTCATTAGGTGCCCACAGCGCTTTACTATTCTAAATGAAATGTTAATATATAATACTAGTCCACGTATGATATGCCATATACTAAATAGAGAAAGAAAGAAAGAAAGAAAGAAAGAAAGAAAGAAAGAAAGAAAGAAAGAAAGAAAGAAAGAAAGAAAGAAAGAAAGAAAGAAAGAAAGAAAGATGGCAAAAGTGGAAATTCCAGTTGGGTATATTTCAAGTGTGTAGTTTCCCAGTGCTGGCTTTATGCACTGAGTAAATAAGTTAATGGTCTATAAATTCTAGCATTGCATTCAGAACTGACTCTTCAGCCCAGGAGCACTAGGCTCATGAAGGCCTGAATTGTTGTCTTCGTGTTTATAAAGTGCATTAAAATATGAAACGTGTTCTCACATATATGCTCTTAGTAAATTTTACCTTAGTTACATAAAATATTGTAGTATTACAGCATGCAAAAATAGTATTAAAGCATGCAGAAATAAATTTAAAACCATCATCCAAAAGAGCAATACTTTGATTTTTGTTTTTAAAAATGCATTTAAAATAGTTTGAGGCTGCCTTTTCAGGTTGAGCCTCCTGGAAACAATTTGCACAATAGTTTTTTTTTTTTTAATTAATTACACAATGTAACCAAATCAGCAGCATAAAACATTTTAAACCACAGCAGCATTTGTGAGTTTACTTCCTTTCTTGACAGCTGTTTTTCTCTCAGTATCTCATTTATAACATCATTATATGATTTCAGACTAGGAATGACTCCCTGTAACATCCAAAAGAAATTCATGAAAGTCAGCTGTTTTGCCATTTATTCTTTTCTTTCTCTGCACCAAAAGTATTGACTGGAATCCCACTGGCTGTAATCCAAAACTGCAAAACGGCCTTCCTCAAGAAAATCCAGTGTTTGTATTTAGAAGAAAGAGAGTTTTGTTGTTCTCAGTACAATTGGATAAGTTTGTTGTAGCATGAGACCTGGTTTGGAAAGAGCAGTCCCACATAGCTCTTTGGAAAGGCATTTTACATCCTTCAGATTAATAGCTACCTGTCTTGTATAAACCAGTAATTCAATAAGGCAAGATGTTGTACATCATGATTTCCTGTTTCTATTAGAGCAGCTCAGGGGTGAGATTCAATTTTTTGAACAACCAGTTCTGTGGCTTGGTGGACATGTGACTGGGTGGACGTGGCTTGGTGGTCATCTTATTGGCTGGGCGTGGCCAACTCAATATCACTCATATCAAGGCATGCATCTTCTCGCCAGGCCTCTCATGACTGTGGGGATGCTGCAACAGTTGTTAGTGTGAAAAATGGTCATAAGTCACTTTTTTCAGTGCCATTGTAATTTGAAATGGTCACTCCACACAAGCAAAGTACCAGCAAAGGAGGGAAAAATAACTCCAGAGAAGTTCCAGAGACAGGAAGTCTAGTCCTGCCAAGAATGTAATAAGGGTTAACGGAGAGGCAGTTACTGTAAGCAACACCAGAATGTTTCCTTCCTGCCTTCCTTACAAGATTAGGCCAGTAATTTCTTCTAACAACCGGTTCTCTGAACTGCTTAGAATGTTAACAACCGGTTCTCACAAATAGGTGCGAACTAGTAGAATCCCACCCCTGCATTTATGTCCTGCTTTTGAAGCGCAGCTGCTTTGTGCGGTGCAGCAATTGCTGTGCGGCAGTTGCTGAAGCATCAGGGAGAGTGCAGGATTGCAGGAGGTGAGTCAAAACACTTCTGCGCCTGTGCAAAGTGCATGTTTAGTGTGTGTGCATGCGCATAGTGTGTGTACGCATGCAAAGCTCGCCCACCAAACTGGTGGTAAAAATATTTGAAACATACCACTGGAACCAAGTATACCTGAAAGCTGAAGTGACTTATGGGACATTGTTTATTATTACTCTTTATGAATCATAATTTATTCTTTTATTATGATTATATCCCTTCTTCCTATCCGACATGGCTGCTTAAAGTAGCCAATATTGTTACACCATAATGTACATGAAGAGTAAGTAAGCCACCCTAGGCTTCTTCCTTGGAGAGTCAGGCTGGTAAATTATTGGGCCCAGTAGCCCAAAGGCAAAAGAGTCCTCACAGGAGATATTCGCCTCCTGCAAGACATAGTAATGGCGCAGTGCTTGGCTGCTTAAAGAAGACAGGCGGGTTTCATGGCAGGTCTCAGACAATTCCCTCCCCCAGGAAGAAGGCTCTGAGAGATTTTGTGAAGAACATGGAAAGGAATGGAAGGAAGAGTGGCAGAACCAATCAAAAGGTAAAAGCAAGTCCCTTAGCAGCTTATCTCATAAATCGCTGTTCCACCCATGAGCCCCTTGGGAAAAAGTGTTGCAAATCATTCAAAGAGTTTCTGTCTTAATGAAGTCACTATAAATGAAGGTGGGAAATTCCTTAAGTGTTTTCCAAGATTAAGGAGACCTTACCAAAACCTGTATAGTTCTTACTTTTTTGTTCTGGCCTATCTCCACTACTGGAAGAGGAGACATTCTATACTGATACAGTTTCAGTATATTTGTCTCTGACCTAAGACTAATAATAAAAAGTTGTCAAATACTACGGATACATACATAAATACATGAGAAAAAAAACCTGCAACTTCTTCAGAAATGTCTGGGAATTTGTCACCGAAAACAGGAGGAGAAACCTCACAATTACAAGAATGGTTATATTTTCAGGCCATTCTTAATGTGAGATCTATTCATCGCTGGGTATATAACAGGCATTTTAGCAATAGATGTGATATAGATTCTACCTTCATATCGGAATATGCATACATAAGCGTGATTTTTGTAAGGGAGCTGACACATCTGCCCACTGTCAAGCTAACAGATTAGCACAATAATTCAGATCAGGGAGAAATGTATGGAACATTGCAGATGCTTAAAAAAAATATAGAGAGCAATTCAAAAAACAAGGAAATTGCCTTGTAACAGAGAAGGGAAACCTGTTTTTATTAAGACCAAAGATGAATACTGAGGAAGAGGAATAGTCACAGCATGCTAAATCAATTAAAAAAATTAAAGAACCTAGGCAAGTAAGGTGGAACAGGAAAGTTCTCCAAAGGATTTGCTTCAACCAAGGTGGCAAAGACTGAGATGAGCCTAAGGTCATACAAAAATAACTGAGATTCAACTATTACAGCTTACATATTATAGCTTTGAAGAATTTAGATTGGATGCCTTGGAAGCTAAAAGTCATCCTTCTAGATGTTCAACTGAGCACCAGGTGTTATCGGACTCAGAACTTTAGCTTTAAATAATGTAATTGCTGCAGACATGGTTGTTACCATGCTGACTTGTATATTTAAGAATTTTTATTTATTTATTTATTTATTTGTCAATTGTTTACGAGATAAGTAAAAGTGTATACATAATTATGAATACATGAAATGAGTACATATAAGAAAAATAAAAGAAAAATAAAAGAAACAATAGGACAGGGACGGTAGGCACGTTGGTGCGCTTATGCACGCCCCCTACAGACCTCTTAGGAAAGGGGTGAGGTCAATAGTAGACAGTCTAAGGTTAAAGTTTTTGGGGTTTGGGGAAGAAACTACAGAGTCAGGTAGAGTATTCCAGACACTGACCACTCTGTTACTGAAGTCGTATTTCCTGCAATCAAGTTTGGTGCGGTTAACCTTGAGTTTGTATCTGTTGTGTGCTCTTGTGTTGTTATGGTTGAAGCTGAAGTATTCATTGACAGGTAGGACATTGCAATGTATGATTTTATATACCATGCTTAAATCAGACCGAAGACGGCGTAATTCAAGGTTTTCTAGTTCTAGAATTTCAAATCTGGTGGCATAAGGTATTCTACAACGAGTAGAGGAGTGGAGAACTCTTCTTGTGAAATATTTCTGGACTTTCTCAATTGTGCTAATATCAGATATGTAATGTGGGTTCCAGACTGATGAGCTGTATTCGAGTATTGGTCTAGCAAATGTTTTGTATGCTCTAGTTAGTAGTGTGATATTACCAGAGAAAAAGCTACGTAAGATTAGGTTAACAACTCTTAATGCCTTTTTGGCTATGTAGTTGCAGTGGGCACTAGCACTTAGATCATTAGAGGTGAGTATTCCAAGGTCCTTTACAGAGCTTGGATCATCAACAATTGCAAAGGAGATTCTTTGAATTCTTATATTAAGCTGACTTGTTAATCTAACAACTGGAAGTTGGAAAATGGATACTTCATACCAGTGGTGAGATTCAAATTTTTTTACTACTGGTTCTGTGGGCATGGTTTGGTGGGCGTGCCAGGGGAAAGCTACTGCAAAATCCCCATTCCCTAAAGTTACTGCAAAATCCCATTCCCTCCACACCCCACTAACCTGCTTTCCAGCTCCGTTCTCCTGTGCAGGGCAACAAAAGAAGACCCAGCAGATCAGCTGGGACTTGGGAGGCAGAGAATACATGGGGGCAGGGTCAGTCAAAGGTGGTGTTTGCTGGTTCTCTGAACTACTTCAAGATTTCCGCTACCAATTCTCCAGAACTGGTCAGAACCTACCGAATACCACCACTACTGCGTACCAAACAACTAGGCCTGCTCAGTGAGATTGCTATTGAACTCCCAAATAATTGAAGTGCTTTCTTGGTGAAGTTCACACAACAGCAACTGTAACTTGGGCTACTGTGTCAGAATTTGAGGGATCTGGTGATAGGTACTCGAGATAGGTACTTCCTTTCCTACTCAATAAAATGGTGGAGATTTATGCCAGCTGGGAGAAGGATGCTTTGCTCTTTGTAAATTTCACATGGAAACAATGATTTTTGTCATTGCAATTGGTGCTTAGATCTGGACCCAGAGATGGGATTCTACTGGTTCGGTCCGGTTCTCCTGAACCGGTAGCTCCGAAGATCAGCTGAGAGGGAACCAGTTCTCTCCAACAATCTTCTGTTCCTCTTTTTGGCCCACCTGCCTGCCCGGGCTCTAGGCTGTCCTTTATTTCCTGCTTTTTCAACCTCAGCTGCTTTGCAAGGCACAGCTGATTGCTGAGTATTCCCTGTGTTACACACAGGGCTTGCAGGAGAAGATGGTTTTCAAATGCTGTGCCCGGTTATTTCACTGGTTGAATCCCACCCCTGTCTGGACCCAATTTCTGCTGATTAACAGGTAAGGCGAATCTGATGGAATAATAGTCATGAAGCCGTTTGAAAACTTCTCTGGCCTCCAGAGAACAAAATACGTTCATTCTTGGCTAGCAAGGCCAAAGGATAATTCAGCCTAACAATAATTCAGCTGATGTTCTTTCCCCAAGGCCAGCGTCTACAAGATATGGTCAGTTGCTTAACTGTCTCTTTTCCATCTGTTCTGCTCTTGGCAATAAGCCCCAAATCAGAAGGTGTAATCAGAGGATTGTCAGGCCTTGGAAAACCTGTTAGAGGAGATCTGAAAAGAAGCCAGAGAGTTCATTTTAATTATAATATGGGCGGAATTATACAGGTATTAAATCTAAATACGATTTTGCAAGTATCCCTGGAGCTTGGAAACCACTTCACAAATCTGCTTGAGAAATTACGACACCCAGCAGCAAATTCAAGGCAATTGCTACGTACTTTCTTAAGAGTCCCATTTGTAAATGTTCATAGTGCTATTTTAAATAGAGCACATCATTTAATTGTAAGATGAATTGTGGCACAAATAAATTCATCGCAAGTGGACTATGTTGGGTTGATTTTCCTGTCTACTGAAATGGCCCTTGGGGAAATATATATTAATATATTTCTCAAGGGTGGCGTTTAGGTTCAAATTGCACCCGAAAGACAGTGTCAGCAGCACGGAAACATTAGTTTGTCAAGTCATCAGCCTGTGATGGGTTAGATGCAGCATTACTTTTACAACTGCTAAATCTGTGTCAAAATCTCTTACAACCTGATCACTTTTATTTTCTATTTCTGCTTCATGAGCCATCACTGCTTGTAATTCAGCCACTGGATGTTCAAAGGGTGGGTTGAATATCAATGAAATTTCTATATTTACGGGTGTGTAGTTCAGTTGCATTTCTGCCCAGTGGGGCGGGGAATGCCAGTTGGCATTTACATTCCCAACACAACCCTGTTTACCTGTCCTTTGCATACAATGTAGAGCATGTACATACCTGTGTCCAGTGCAGAAGAATTAGAGTAGAGATGTAAAGACAGAATAAAACAAATGCGAAGATACAGCACTTTAAAAGTCTTTGCCTTTTCATAAGCAAAATATAAGATCAAGGGCAAGTTATGCCCATTCCAGGTACATCAGCTAGCTAGACTGGACAGTGAATTTTCAAACAAAGATTTTATGCTATATTGAAAACAGCTGTGGTGCTCTGTAATTCCACAATGCCAGCTACATTTGAAAGATAAGTCAATTTATTTCTGACACAAACTTATTTGAAACTATAGTAAAGCCAGACTATTTAAAATTTCTGCAGCTCAGTGGAAACTATTGATAGCAGTTTTTTTCCTCCATCTGTACAAACTCTAGCTTCTCCACTCCTCTACTTCCTGAACTTCAATTCTTTCAAGAGAAAACATTGTTTAATGCTTTTCAACCGTATCCCCATAGGAACTGCTGGGATTTATCTGCAAAGATTAATCAAATGCTCATAAGGTGAAATAAAGATTTAATTGGTGCAGGGGGAAGGAATAAAAGGAAACAATGTTTTCATATTGAGTGGGAAGCAAGAGATTTGCTGAATGCAGGATTTGCAGCCGTGCAAGATGTGGCATTGACAAAATGATGGCTTTGAGTTACTGTTGCTTGCTTCTTTGTTTTGTCATGAACTATCTCAAAGATAGGAAGACCTTGATGGAGAAAGAGGACTTTATAAGAGTGATTCATGTTCTGTCATCTTTTGTATAGATTACTGCTGTAGGATCTGTATGGGATTGTCTTTCAAGACTAGCTGAAAGTGGGCAGAATAAACAGCATCTCATATCTTAAGTCAGCATTGCTAATGCAGCTTTGTATGGGTTTTTTTTTTTACATAAAATCCTGGTGTTAGACTTATAAAGCTACTAATAAAGGAGTATATTTTTAGCTCAGGATTGAAATGGTGCTCCCTTTGGTGCCCTCTGAGCTTGCTTGTATTCTTCCAGGTGTTTCATTACCCTAACTAGATAACATCATCAGTGCTTGTAAAGCTCTTTGTGTCTTAGCACCCAGATATCAACAGTGTCATCTAGTTCACAACTTGGTTTATGCATCCATGGGTAATAGGGATGCTCAGATGTCCCATCAAATAACTCAGGGAGTCCTGAGACAATGTTTTTCAAAGGTGGACCATAATCCTCAGAGTGGCCCATCTCCATAGATCCAAACAGAATCTGAAGGCAAGGGACGCTCAGAAGTCTTTTTGGTAACTACATTTTTGGCAACTACATGGAAAGCTACTGTACCTATTATACTAGAATGTTGATATTTTAAGATGGATAGAATATAATTTTACTTATGTTTTACGTGCTTTCATGTTGTATATCACTAGGAGCCTATTGGAAGTGAGATAATATAGAAATAAAGCAAGTAAATGCATTCCATCTAAGGGATTTGAGAGAGGGAACTGTGGCTACTGGCAAAAACTTTAACAGTCATGGCGGGGCTACATCACTGTGAAGGCAGCAGGATGGTTTAGAGTCCAGGGGTCTCCAAGCTTGGCAACCTTAAGACTGGTGGATTTCAACTCCCAGAATTCTCCAGCCAGATGGCTGGAGAATTCTGGGAGTTGAAGTCCACCAGTCTTAAAGTTGCCAAGTTTGGAGACCTCTGGTTTAGACAATGCAAAGTAACTTGGCAATTAACGCATGATAACAAAAACCAAACACAAATCAGCTTCAGTACCTGAGACCACTGTATCTCTACCCAAAGGCAGGTCTTGGCCTCTCAAGAGCCAAGGTTTATTTTTCAGTTTTCTCAAACTTCTCAAACCTGGGTTGTCTTTTTTCATGTGAAATCAAGCTAACCCTGTACTTAGCTTAGCAAAGTGTCTATGGACAGCAGATCTGATAATAGCATAGATATTATTGGAAAAAGTATCCTTCTGGGTTCAGTTTCAAGTGGGGAAAAAAAACACTGGAATAATGGAAGTTGCTTGGAAAAAAAGTTTACTGGTGGGCAGGACCACATGGCTTGGAGCTCCAAAGTGAAAAGGACGATCACATACTTCAAGATGTTGGGTGAAGGAAAAGAAGGGGCAAGAGGCTGAGAGACCCTTAGTTTTATACCCTCTGTTGGGCCCCACCTTAATGTTTCCTGTTCCTGTGCAAGAAATGTATCCCATTGGCTGTCAGACTCCCAGGGGCAGGGTTTTTAGCTAACTTTATAGGTTTTGTCTGGACTACATGACTTCACCTGAGTGCTGGCTGATGCAATCTTCCCAGGCCATGTGGTGAGATGGGTAAAGGCCTTTATTATGTAGAGTACTCTGGCCTAGGCCTTAATGGCCTGCCCATTAATAGAATAGATAGAATTCTTTATTGGCCAAGTGTGATTGGACACACAAGGAATTTGTCTTGTTGCAAATGCTTGAGGGAATTATATGTCTGTATACATAAGTCTTCTATAGAATCTTGGTAGATTTCTTTTCTGTTCTGTTTGATTGGAGTGGATGTTTGAAGAACATAGGAAGAATCCTGCCAGACTGAACCAAAGCTCCATTTAATCCAGCAATGTACTATTGCAGCAGGGAATCGGATACTTACTGGAAATCAATTAGTTGAACACAATCCTTTTGCTAGTGGTTGTGGTATACAATGAAAAGATCCTTGCTGCTATACAGAGTGAAAAATGCCATTAGTTTTAATCCGCTGCATGCCTTTTCTGGTAACTCAGATAATGTCAGCCATTATGAACTAATTATTATTACTAGCATAATCATTAGGTGCAGTTCAACAAAATTGCACAATTAAACTTCTTCTTATGTCTGGAGCAGATTTACAGCACATTTCCTCACTCTTTGTTTTTCTGATCCAAAAGCAAAGAAAAGCTAAGACAATAAGGCTGTAATCATAAATCTATATGTGTATATTTATTAGGCAGCTGCAGCCATTCAGTTCTGTGGAGTTTAAAGCAGCAAAGATTCTGCTCTAAGACTAAATCCAAAAAAACACACTAATCAGCAAGAGGAAAATTAAAGATATGACTGCTATTGGTGTACTGATTTTTGTTTACTAAAAAGGAATGTGGGCAGCAAGCTACTTCAGAATGATAGTCTGAATCAGCTATCATATAAGCAGTTATGATGCCAAAGATATTTTCCTTTTGGAACAAAATAGCCAGGTCTGCAAGAGAGTGGCGTAAACAGTGAAATCATGGGGATTGCCTTAGCTGCTGTTTAGCGAACAAACAAAAGCTAATCACATGTTGAATATGATGTCTCATTTGGCCTTTATTCTGAGCATTCATGCGCAAATATTGTAAAACTGTTCTCTCTTTTTTTCTTTTTTTTTCACTTTTTAATCATAATGTATGAACGGGGGTGACCACATTAGCATGAGAACAATGAAGATGGACGAATGGGTTTTATCATTTTGCTGCTATTTACTGATCTTCTGGATTTTTGGCAGTCCAAATATGGCAGCGTATCATGGATAAAGCTTTTAAAATGCATAGATGTCACACTGAGTATTGTCGAGGCTGTGATTTTCCCACTTATAGCACCTGGCTGAGAAAAGTGGATGGCAATCAACGATGCGGCTGACAATGACAGTTCAAAACACCCTGTACTACAGCAAGAAAAAATCATTCAATGCAAGATGAAATAAGCAAGACCACTGGCTGCAAGCACTAATATTTAATCCAAAGTTTAAATATTGTGAACACATAATGGGAAGGCCAAAGTACGTGAAGATGCTTGAAAAAAAAAAATCAAAAGCAAGTGTAAAAGAGGCTGACAAAAAACAAAGTGGTTACATACTAACACTATAAACAGGAAGTTATCAGAACTCCTAGTGACACATGTGGTATAATCATGTTTGTCACTTTATAAAAAGTTAAAAGTGACTAAATGGTTAAATACCAACAAGAACATTAGGTACAAGCCATTCTGAACCCAACGACATGGACTTTGAAATGATTGGTTGCAGAAGGAAGAGGGAAGAACTTTGAGGAACAAGAGGAACCTCTGCTATCAATACAACGGACTGATAAAAGACCAAAAAAGGGGGGGGGGGGAGTAAACAGTCTCAGACAAGCCCTTCCCTAGTCCTCACAAAACAAAAGGAAGGTGGGGAAACTGTATTCAGACTCTTTAAGAAGCTTCTGTCTGGAAAGCTTTACAATAAACTTGGTTCTAACCTTAATCCAGAGGAGGTATTCAGCTGGTTCTGACCAGTTCTGGAGAACCGGAAGTGAAAACTTTGAGTAGGTTGGAGAACTGGCAAATACCACCTCTGACTGGCCCCGTCCCCATCTATTCTCTGCCTCCTGAGTCCTAGCTGATTGGCTGGGTCTTCTTTTGTTGCCCTGCACAGGAGAATGGAGCTGGAAAGCAGGTTAGTGGGCTGGGGAGGAATGGGGATTTTGCACTAACCTTCCCCCAGGAGTGGGGAGGGAATGGAGATTTTACAGTATCTTTCCCCTGCCACGCCCAACAAGCCACACCACACCCAACAAGCACGCCCATAGAACCAGTAGTAAAAAAAATTTGAATCCCACCACCGCTAATTGTAACCGTGACCATATGGCATATGGTTTCCTAGTCAGGTCTATTTTAGAGGGCTGGCATAAATTCTACAGTTAGATTGTAAATGAACTGAGGGATAAACGAGACCAGATGAAATAAGCAATCTATTTTATTATAGCACTACATGCATAAATAGATTTTGTTCTCGTCAGAAAATATAAACATCTGACACATACCAAAACTGGTTGCAAAACCATGGAAAGGACAGTGATTTCTGTGGGCAGGCACCTCTGTAGAGATACTATAGAGCTCTGTGAGTATCTGGGGAAATCAATGGCCTCTTCTCAAAAAAGTATAGTGCTGGTACTACTGCAATGAAACAAATGCATAAAATACATAGATGTAAATTAGGAAACCAATTATGCTCAAATATAGTAATCACAATATTAAGATAATATGTAATACACATGTATCTGTATTAATCCTTATGAGGGAAAACTCCCGTCTCCTAACAGAATGAAATATTTTGAGAAATATTAAAAAGGATGAATATTATATTTCCCTAAAGGAGGAATGGAGAAACATGCTCTTGGAGCCAGAAAGAGACAGCTCCATCTTCCTTAATAGCCCCCAGCAGATATTTTTTGCCCATTATGAAAGACTATCTACAAAACAAAAGACCTTCAGCTCCAGGGTGGTGGGATTAAGACATGACCCTCCAGGACCACTAGCAGCAGAGTTCACTACACTGCACAATCTCCAAAGGACATTGCATCGGCCAAGCTTCATCCAAACCTGGGAGCTCAGACAAACTCCTAGGATTTGCACATGGCACCACTGGAGTCTGACAACAGCCAATAGAATACAGATTCTTGCACAGGAACAGCAAGTTCAAATGCAAAGCCCAGGAGAAAGTATAAATAGCCCCCACTCTCAACTCCTACCCAGAACCCATGTGGTTCTGCATCATCATTAAATCTTTCCAATCAGCCGCCATGTTTCCAGTATCTTTCTCCCGGCTTGGAAGTGAACCAGATGGATATTTCTCTCAACACTTATAATAATTTCACATAATGAGGTTTATTGAAGTTAACAAGCTATAAATTGCTTTCTTGCCCACATTGATTATTGCATGAAAAGCTAAATTTTAGCTAGAGGTTAGTGAAAATAATGTGTGTGGTTTTTTTTATCCAAGTTCAGGGACCTCCTGAAATCTATCCACAGCCTGTAGGACATGCTTGATAAGAGGGATGAGACATGGAAATAATAATAATAATAGTAGAACTGCCCAGAAGAAAAGAAGTAAACATTTTATGAATTCATCATTCTTCATCATTCTTCTACTAATATGAACACTATAGAGTTGGAAAAGGTTTCACTGTTGTTAGATTGTGTTCTTTTTTTTTATTCATAGACCCTACCTCATCGATGAAGACTCTTGGCCCTTCAAATATTCTTTCAAAAAACAGCTTTCAAAAGTCCATATCAGCCAAGCCAAGGACAAGGGATGCTGGGAACTGTAGTTCAGACGCAGCTGGTAGTTTGGAGGTTGTTACCTGGAATGCCAACATACAGATTAACAGAGTTGGAAGGGATCTTGTAGGTCACTCAATCATTCCTGTGTTAACTCATTCCTGTGTTAAAGCTTTGGCAACCCACAATTACAGTACATTCATAAACGAGCAAAAGTGATTTTAAAATAAAATCACTTCAGTGATATTAAACAACAGACTTGCATACAGCTCAGTGGTGATATTCAAAAATTTTTACTACAGGTTCTGTGGGCATGGCTTGGTGGGTGTGGTGTGGCTTGGTGGGCATGGCAGGTTACTGCAAAATCCCCGTTCCCTCTCCACCCCATTAACCTGCTTTCCAGCTCTGTTCTCCTGTGCAGGGCAACTAAAGAAGACTCAGCCTATCAGCTGGGACTTGGGAGGCAGAAAATAGATGGGGGCAGAGACAGTCAGAGGTGGTATTTGCTGGTTCTCTGAACTACTCAAAATTTCCACTACTGGTTCTCCAGAACTGGTCAGAACTGGCTGAATACCACCTCTGATATAGCTGATACAAAACTGAAACTAAAATTAAATCCCATTCACTTCAGTGTGAAAGTTGCATGTTTTCATACTGAAATGAATGGGATTTAATTTTTGGCTGGGAGTGTATTATAACCAATAACATTAGCCGTATAGGCATAGAAAGCAAACAGACCAACCTACCACTTAAATTTCTCAAGGAATTAATAGTTTGAGATTATTAGCCTGGCTGGCAGTCAGCTGGTTTGAGATTTATTAAATTATTCAAAGAGCGTTGAAACTGCAGCTTCTTTCTCCCAGCAGTGAATTATATTAGCAGATGAATGATCTGGGCTCATTTCCAAGGTCATTTATGCTTCAGAGGCCTTCAGACTATCACGAGAATTTCTGGAAGTTTTCCTTTTTAATAAATGTACCACAGCAATAAGAAGCAAGTGACTTGCAATTTGAAAAGACAGGGGATTTGGTTGTATAACCAAAGCCAAGATGACTAAAAAGTCTCTATCACATGCACATCTTCTTTTCTAGTCAGGAAGTCAACAAATGAAATGCATTTCCTCCTAATCAAAATCTGCATTGAGGCTGAATGCGCTCTGGTGATTTGGCTGCGGTTCCATAGAAGCTCCCCAGAGAGGATCTCCATTAACTGCAACAGGAAATCTACTCAGAAGAAAATTGCCTCTTTTTTGTGCTTAATAAATACAGCTATTCACACCAGGGAGAGACTGGGCTCCCATGTGACTATTAAAGTGAAGAATCTGTGTAAAAAAAGAGTGGCAACTTTAATTCACCATAAAAAAAAAAAGATTTGTTAAATACATAGTGTATTGTTATGGGCAGAACTCTGCTCTTAAAGTCTGTGGCCTGAATGGAAAAATCCACAATGTCTGCTTCTTCTTTTTTTTCCACATGCATTTTTCTTCCCCACCCTCCAGTTAATTAACAAAGACATTTTCCCATTGTGGTAAGGTTTGATTTTTTTTAAAAAAAGAAAATGAATGAAACCAACTGTTCACACACTGTCTTAAATATCCAGTAAGTTTTCAAACATTTAAAATTTGTTTTGAAAAAAATATATCTCGATTTGGACTTTTCCAAACAAGATTAAAGCAATGCTTAAATTTTACAGAAGTATCTCTGCAATAAATTTTACAGAAGTATCTCTACAATAAATCATTCAAAATCTTTGCAAGGGAAACTTTTAACCATCCTTTGATTCATAAACAAGTTAGTTCAATATTTCATAAACAAGTTAGTTCAATATTTCCATTTTAAAGACATTTCTCCATCAAACAGACACTGCCAATTCCAGGGGTGAGGCCTGTTATGTCCTGAGAACTATAGGAGTTCTCACTCAGGTCCACTCACTTTGAGTGGGCATTCTTCCCCCTTTCCTCATTGGTTGGTTCTCCCCAGCAGCCAGCTATAAAAGCAGGCTGTGGGATCCAACCAGTCGCTGATCGCTGCGAGCCAGTTCCAGGCGTGGCAAGCACGGTCAGCCCTTTATTACTAAATAAAGTATTGTTGCACTCATGCTCTGGTCCAGCCTCTCATTGCTCAAACTTAACACTGGCGACGAGGATGGGATGGCTACCAGTAGCATCATGCAACCGCTGAGTCACTAGCCGCCGATCCGCAGCCCAGAGAGAGCGATCGGCCGGCGATAAGGGAACGCTGATCCGCAGCCAGAGAGAGCGGTCAGCCTACAAAAAGAGCAAACAAAAAGAGCAAACGCTGATCCGCAGCCAGAGAGAGCGGTCAGAATCGAAAGTTAGAAGCGTCTGTAGCCGCTTGTTAGCCCAGCTACAGAGAAAGTGAAGCGCTGCGAGCCGCAGCCGCTCTGTATCAGGCGCGAAATTCAAACGGTTGTCATTTGAATTTCAAACCTAAAAGGTACAGCACAGCACTATAGCCAGTCACTGGCGCCCAACGTGGGGCGAATCCAAACGCCATCAACGGCTAACAGTCTAACGAGGTTAACCCAGAGAGAAAGAGAGGATTTAAAACAGCCTCTCCCGAGCTGAAATCACTTGCCCTCCACGGGCCCTAAAACATTGTCTGCTGCCCCAGAGAGATTTTTTCCTCAGGTTGTTCAACCGGTCCCAGCACCATGAGTTCCAATCCAGTCTTCCCGGCGTTTAAACCAGACGAGGAGAAGTGGGAATCGTATAAGAACCGCTTCAATCATTATATCGATGCAGTTGGCCTGGCGGATGCGGGGGAGCATCGGAAAAATCGTATTTCCTAATCTACTGCGGGGCCACCGTCTACGATACAGCCGCAGCGCTTGTGGCTCCTCGTGAGTTGAAAAACGTTCCGTGGTCTGAGTTACTTGAAATTCTCACTAACCACTATTCCCCCAGGCCCTCACAGATCGCCAGGAGATTCACCTTCCGTATGAGGAAGCAATCGAGCAAAGAGACCATCAATCAATATATGGCCGCTCTCAGAACAGCAGCACTGCATTGTGGGTTTGGAACCTACCTGGAGGACATGCTCCTCGATCAATTAGTCTGCGGGGTCAAGGATCTCCACCTGCAAAGGCGACTTCTCGCAAAGAAAGACCTCAACCTCGCGCAAGCAGTCGAGGAAGCCTTGGCAGCCGAGTTGGCAACAACATCAGCCACCGAAATCCAGGGCCCTAGCGCCAAGCTGACATCACTTCCAGTCCACTCCGAGGAGGTGGTAGCAGAGGAACCCATCAGTGATGAAAACGAAGTCCACCGCCTATCCAATGACAGACGGCCACAGGTAGGAGCCAGACAAGAAAACAGCGGTCCTCCCAAGCACATCACTCTGTGCCTAGCCTGTGGGGGATCTCATCAGAGGGCCACCTGCAAGTTTAAAGGAGCCACCTGCAATAACTGCCATAAAAGGGGACACATCGCGAGAGTCTGCCAAGCCCCCCAAAGCGCAGCACAAAGGCACCCTCCCTCGCACTCGGGACCACAGAGGCAAGTACTGAACTGTCGCACGCACCACCTTGCCAAGCACACGTGCCACACTGTTAATAAAATTTCTCTCTCCGTTTCCCTAAAAGGTAAACCGTGCCCCATGGAGGTTGACACAGGGTCAGCGCTCTCAATTATCTCGTGGAACACCCTTAAGAGGCTCCAACCAAACCTATCCACTAGCCGGCTCCAGAGATGCCAGTTCGGCCTGAAGGACTACCAGGGAAGACCATTCCTGTAATCGGCAGAGGCAAGTTCCTTGTCAGTTTTAAAGCTTTTAAAGGCCACCTACCTCTAGTGGTAGTTAACGGCAATCTACCCACCTTATTGGGGCTCGATTGGTTTCCCCATCTCGGCCTAGGGCTAACAGGAGTCCATGCTGTCTCAACCTCAGACACTGACTCCTTATTCGCTGATTACTCAGACGTATTCAGCGAAGAACTGGGGTGTTATAATGGTACCCCCATCTCATTCTCGGTTGACCCCCAAGCAGTCCCAATCAGGCTAAAACCGCGTAGGGTCCCATTTGCTATTCGGCCAAAACTAGATGCAGAATTGGAAAAACTATTAAAACAAGGGGTCATTGAGCCAACAGATTTCGCCAAGTGGGAGACGCCCATTGTCACACCCCTCAAAAAAGACGGTAGCCTGAGAATTTGCTCGGACTACAAGACGACAATCAATAAATTCCTACAAGTTAGTGCTTATCCTGTGCCCGTCATCCAGCACTTATTACACACATTCGAACCAGGCAGCATTTTTGCTAAATTGGACATGTCTCAAGCATATCAGCAGTTCCCTGTAGATAACCAAACAGCGGAACTCCAAACAATTGTCACTCACAGGGGTGCCTTCCGATGCAAGCGTCTCCAATTTGGCGTAAGTGTGGCCCGGGTATTTTTCAATCCCTCATGGAGCGGATTTTGCAGGGCCTCCTGGTGTAGTACCCTACTTCGACGACATCTTAGTCTCGGCCAGGGACAGACCCCAACTCTTCCAAAGAGTTCGAGCTGTGTTAGAGAGGTTCAGACAGCATGGCCTCAAGTTGAAAAAAGAAAAATGTACCATTGCCACTAGACAGGTGGACTTTCTGGGTTATAAAATTGATGCCTCTGGCATTCATCCCCTGGAGTCCAAGGTTAAGGCAATCCACGACGCACCCACTCCAACCTCCAAAACAGAACTGCAGGCGTTCTTGGGGCTATTGAACTTTTACGCGTCCTTTTTACCCCATAAAGCATCAGTAGCTGAACCCCTACACAGATTACTGGATAAAAAGTCACCATGGCACTGGGGGCACAAGGAAGATCATGCCTTTAACGCCGTCAAATCACTACTCACGTCAGAGGCCGTACTTATTCAATTCGACCCTAACCTCCCTTTAGTACTAGCAGCTGACGCCTCCCCTTTTGGAATCGGGGCGGTACTAAGTCACAGGCTTCCCAATGGCGCCGAAGCTCCCATCGCCTTTTTCTCAAGGACGCTCTCTGCCACGGAGCGCAATTATAGTCAGATCGATAAGGAAGCCCTAGCAGCTGTTGCAGCCGTGAAAAAAATTCACGAATTCCTTTTCGGCCATTCTTTCGAGCTGGTCACTGACCACAAACCCCTCCTGGGCCTCCTAGCTGGGGACAAGCAGACCCCTCAAGTCCTCTCCCCTAGGATGACAAGGTGGACTCTCTTCCTAGCAGCCTACTCCTACAGACTGGTACACCGCCCAGGCAAAACACTGTCCCACGCCGACGCCCTCAGTCGCTGCCCCTTACCGGCCCCGGCTGAAGACCCTGCTCCTGTCCACGCTATTTTCGAAATCACCCAGTTGGACCTACCTATCACAGCCATGGACATTGCTGCCAAAACCAAGACAGACCGAACACTCGCCCAGGTGCTCGACTGGGTGAGGAGGGGGTGGCCGGGTGGCAATGTTGATAACAAATTCACACCTTTTAAGACTCGCATGCAGGAACTGTCTAGTCTGCAGGGCTGTCTACTATGGGGCACTCGAGTGGTCATCCCGGCCTCACTACGTACCCGAGTTCTGGAAGCGTTGCACGAGGGACATCCTGGCATCGTGAGAATGAAAGCGTTAGCATGCAGCTACGTGTGGTGGCCGGGTCTAGACGAGGACATTGTCAATTGGGTAAGTTCCTGCAACATTTGCCAGGAATCCCGTCCTGCTCCCCCCATTGCCACCCCTACTAGATGGGAAAATGCCAGCGCCCCTTGGTCTAGAATCCACATCGACCTAGCGGGCCCTCTGCATGGGAAGATGTTCCTGGTGGTCGTGGACGCTTATTCCAAGTGGATTGATGTAGCGCAGCTATCCACGACCACCACACTAGCAATCACCAACGTGTTGACACGCCTGTTCGTTACGCACGGGCTACCCGACTCCATCGTCTCCGATAATGGCCCACAGTTCGCATCGACTGAGTTCAGCCGCTTCGCTGCCAACCTGGGTATCCGCCACATTTTCACAGCCCCATTTCACCCTGCCAGTAACGGACTGGCTGAAAGGGCCGTCAGGACCACCAAAGAAGCCCTGGCAAGGTTCAACAAAGATGACTGGCACCACAAACTCTCGCGGTTCCTGATGAGCCAGCACTCAACTCCTTGTTCAGTCACCAATAAGTCCCCAGCTGAGCTCCTGATGGGCAGGCGCCTGAGGACTGTATTGGACAGACTACACCCACAATACTGCCCTGACTCCCCCCTCACTTCCTCATCGGGGGTTAGACATTTTATCTTACAGGAGCCAGTTTTCGCGAGGAACTTCGCTGGAGACCCCCTGTGGATCCCGGGCGAGATCGTAGCCATCACCGGGCCGCGGTCATATCGGGTCAGGCTGGAGGATGGTCGCGTCTGGAGAAGGCACATAGACCAACTGCGCAGACGCCTCAGCACCATCGCCAGCAGGGACCCAGAGGCTCTAGACGAGGGAAGGTTTCATCCTCAGCCTCACATCCACATCACGCCCGGCGATCAGCTCACGCCTTCACCCGGTTCAGATAGCCCGAACACAGACAGCGGCGCCCAGACAGTTGACCAGCCCGATCCAGCCTGCGAGAGCACATCCCCAGAGAGCAACCCTACGAGCCCAGGGCAGGCCCAAACCGAGGGGCACACTGGGGACACTTTGCCGACTCTGCCTACCCAGGCAGACCCCGGACGGACAGACAATGTTCCAGAACTACGCCGTTCCGGGCGCCAACATAAACCTCCTGCCTACCTCAAAGACTATGCATGTTCGCATCTGGGGGGAAGGGGTGTTATGTCCTGAGAACTATAGGAGTTCTCACTCAGGTCCACTCACTTTGAGTGGGCGTTCTTCCCCCTTTACTCATTGGTTGGTTCTCCCCAGCAGCCAGCTATAAAAGCAGGCTGCGGGGTCCAACCAGTCGCTGATCGCTGCGAGCCAGTTCCAGGCGTGGCAAGCACGGTCAGCCCTTTATTACTAAATAAAGTATTGTTGCACTCATGCTCTGGTCCAGCCTCTCATTGCTCAAACTTAACAAGGCCCCAATCAGCCAGCCAACCAGAGATCACTGTTAATGGAGCAGACTATACAGTGACACTGAAAAAAGTTACTTATGACCATTCCTCACAATTACAACCATCTTGGTATCACCACGGTCTCATGACCATGATCTGGGAGCTTGGCAACTGACTCACATTCAAGATGGCTGCCGCATCCTGGAGTCACATGATTGCCATTTATCAACTTCCCAGGGGACTTCCAATAAATAAAGTCGATGTGGGGAAGCCAGATTCACTGTATAACCATGTGATTTGTTTAACAACCACGGCAATAAGGTAGTATAATCAGGTGCACCTCACTTGACCACCTCAGTTAGCATTGGAAGTTCCAGTCCCAACTGTGGTCGTAAGTTGAGGTCCATCTGTATCTTCACAAGAATCTGGTTTAATATAAGTTAGATTAACTACTCATGCAGCCCAGTCGGATGCTTGTTTACTGAAAAATAACCTTAACTTTAAAATATACCATCTTTCTACTAAGTCAGTAGAGCAGGAGGAGACTATTCAATTCACAGAGAGAATATTATACACCTGAGTTAGGTGGAGCAGTTTGTTTTCAAATTGTTATCTGCTTCTTTTAGGGCTACACTGCAGTTTCCACATGTTTTCATTTGAAGTTAGGATGTTTTCATCAAGATGGGGGTTTCAACTTTCAACAGCTAGGCTGAAATGGGCTACAAGTAGCCTCAAACAGCAACTTGCTCAATTCTGCTGGATAGCATTGAAAGCCCAGTTTTCTTCCAGTGCTAATGCCATGTACATTTATCCAGAATAAGCCTCATTCAGCACAGTGGCTCTGCTCCCCAATAGGTTTGCGAAAGATTGCAAACTAAATCACCTTTGTAAGAACAAGAGTGCAAAACTTGAAGAAAACCCTTTTTAAGTAGTGGTAGCTCAAACAGAACTGTACAAAACAGAGACATAAGCATAAAACAAACTGAGCTGAAGGCTTTATTTGACGATGAAGATAAATGGATTGATATTATCGTTTATAACTCCCTGAAATTTAGATGGCGAAACCAGTTTGGCCAGTTTGGTAGATGCTTCTCATTAAATCTTGTCATGCTGCTTTATGGTTTGGCACTTGGTCTACCTCTATAGTAGTCAGGGGTAGTCCCAGCTCCAGTGTGGGCAACAGGGAGGATGGAGAAGGGAGAATGCTCACTGGATTGGCAGCAGTGGTGGGATTCAGCCAATTCTCACCAGTTCGGGAGAACCGGTTGTTAACTTTCTGAGCAGTTTGGTGAACTGGTTGTTGGAAGAAATCATTAGGGCAGAGAACTGGTTGTTAAATTATTTGAATCCCACCACTGATTGGCAGGGAAGTAGCATCTCACCAGAAAGGTAAACCAGCCTGTCCTGTCCTGTTAATTGATTTAAAGGAATTTAAGGGTATACCAGGCCTATATAATTCAATCCCAGATGACCTATTTAACCGCAACAGCTATAACAGTCGGATAAATAACTACGGTTACAGCATCCTTCCCTAACGTAGTGCCCTCTAGAGCAGGGGTCTCCAACCTTGACAACTTTAAGACTTGTGGACTTCAACTCCCAGCGTTCCTTAGCCAGCAAAGCATTCTGGGAGTTGAAGTCCACAAGTCTTAAAGATGCTAAGGCTGGAGACCCCTGCTCTAGATGGTTTGGGATGGTAACTCTTAGAATGGCTAGGCACCCGATGAATTGTAGATCCAGCACATCAGGGAAGCATCAGTCTGGAGAATATCTGAAGGCTTTCATTCAGCGTCAAGTCCTTGGTTAGAAGAAGGAGGCATTCAGGGAGGAAGACTGCCACTTATCTTCCCTTTGGAGATCTCAAAGAAGGCGGAGCAGTTGAAGAGCAGATAAGGTTGGGATCCATTCTTAAGGTCAAACTGATCAGAATAATGAAAAAACGATGTCTGGATCTATCCTTTAGAACTGGCAAATGGCTT